>NW_006794736.1:145385-203610 GCF_000442215.2 Lipotes vexillifer
ATGATGTTTTGATTTCCTTTTTTTTTTTTTTTTTTTTACCCCACAGCATAGTACTTACTTGCTTATAGTCTGTTATTATTCACTATTACTTTCTCTGGGTTATTTTTGCCTGCATGAACTGATTATAAATGTTTTGATAGTAGAGAATCTTTTCATATATCTGCTGTTTCAGCACAGTCCTTAGAAAGTAAATTTGGCTATTTAGTATGTGCTGATTCAATTTCAAAATTCTTCTGATAGAGCTTTTTATGGTATCAACTAATGCACAGGCAAATAGTAAGTAAGTATGAATGGGTCATGTGTAAGACAGCCAGATTTAGTAAATACAAATACAGGAATCCAAGTTAAATTTGAAATTTAGATAAACCAAGAATAATTTTTAGCATAAGTATATTCCATGCAATATTGGGGACATACTTATAACAAAATATTTTGCTTTTCTGAAATTTAAGTTCAACTGAGCATACTATATTTGGCATCCCTTTTCATAGATCTTCAAAGCTTCACTTTTAAAAACTTCATTAATAAGGCCATCAGAACATATCTTGCTTCCAGAAATAGCTCTTCTATAGTGTCTTAGCAGTTTAACTAATCTTACTGAGCTTTAGTTGACTCATCTAATGAATACTGATAACGATTATAATTGCTCAAGTGTGTACATCATAATTTCTCTAGGGTTCTTTTTTTCAATGTAAATAGTTATTAGTGGAATTACACACATATGCTGACCATTACTATCCTTGTGAACTGGTCACCTAGATAAGATCCAAAGTATTATATTTCAAATATGTATATAGCACATATTACCTTTCAGGCTCATGGTAGCTACTGTTAAGTCATGTTTCTGCCCTCAAGAAGCTTAATGAAGTGGCAAGTTCTGAATGTGTAAGACCTTGTCTAAGAAATAGGTCATTAATAATTTTAGAGGTCCTGGGCTCATAGCTTTTGGAGCCAAATCAGCTGCTGAAGAAGGACAGTGAAAAGCCAGACCTTGGGTATTTTCTTGGCTCAGGATGCATCTGACCAGATGGGTCCCATCATTATGTTTTTCGTATACTACTACCACTATGATCACACAACTGCAGTTACTGAAATTGAACTCTGGGGTCAATTGTCTAAGCTGATCTCATTGGCAGAGAACCAGGAATCTGACTACAAGGTGTGGCCTGAGAGTCTTATATTAAAATAAGTAAGTAAGGTTCTGATGTATAAAAACTTAATGGTTAACAGGTATCTTGGAACAAGTCCTCATAAAATTGGAGTTTAGAAAACAAATTCCTGGAAGGAAACTAGGGACACCAATAAAATTAATGCATAAGCATGAGACAAAATTTGTTATTATCACTAATTTTTCAAGGCTGTTTCTCTCCCAGAAATATGGGCAATTGTTTGGTTAAATCTCAATGAGAAGAGAAAAGAGAATTTTTGCATCAACTCTAGCCTGTTGCATTTGACCTGATGCCCATAGAGTGACCTAAGTTTGCTTTCAATTTCTGAATTTCATACCTGCGTCTGCTAACATGAACTCTGTGATTCTGGTGTATTTGACCCCTCTTTAAAAAAAATGAATGGTTCTACTTTGTGGTTTAATTACCTTGAAAGGAGACCTGTGAATGTTTAAAGGTCTGAGAAGTATCCTACTTTCAAACTGTGATGTTTTAGTAAATAATAAATGAGGGCTTCCTAACTATTAGCAATTATTTCTCAGCCTAGAGAAAATTTTCAGCTTGTTTCTTAGAGTTTGCAAATTTCTTCACATTTTTTAATTTTAAATTTATTCTCTGTTGGTGAACTAAACACTACTTTCTTCCTTTTTCTGGTCCTGATGTCATATGTGCTTCTCAGTTGGGCTGTACTTGTCAACTCCCTTTCATGTTACTACTGCGGATTCTTTCCAAATGTATTCATTTGTTAATATAATTTTATTGTCTCCCCAAAAATATACTGTTTGTTTTTCTTTTCTCTTCACATTTTTAAACCTTCTTATGTTGTAAAATTACAAGTCAAGCAATGGTTGTGTCCATGCTCTCTCACTTAATAAATGGTTACATGCAAGCACTTATCTTGTATAATTACATTTTGTGGCATGCATATTTGTTCACAGCAAAGACTTGGCTACAAACAGTTTAATCATTTTCGACCCATTCTTCAAATTGAACATAGCTCCAAATTATGTGTTTTGGAAATAAAAGAAAGTAAAAACAAAAACAAAACAAAAGACTCCTACCTCTTGGCAATTAAGGAAATATGGAATAAAAGAGAATGTTTGTGGCCTTTTAGTAGAAATTATTAAGAATTTGTAGTTCAACTCCTCCTCTTTTGAGTGGAGCTTCACATCAACTGTAGAAGTATAACTATGAGTCTTTGACTTAAATATCTATAGAACTAAATATTTTACCAATCTTCTTTATGATCCATCCTAATGGCAACAATCAAGGAAAAATAATAAGTACTAAAATCCAGAAATTAGTTATTTTAATAGTTTCCATCAGTTCTTATATTAATACACTGTTTAAAGAATCTATATATTTCCATGTTTTGGATCAGCATGATAGAAGTTTTATCCTTATGTACAACTGGTTTTAATTTTTGACAGAACTGTATACTCAAATCAATACAGAGTGTGACTGATTTCACTTCTATCAAAACAACTGAACCATATCAAATGCATAATTGCCATCATCTCCTGATTACAAAGCATTTGGGGACTTCCCTGTGGTCCAATGGTTAAGACTTTACCTTCCAATGCAAGGTGTGTGAGTTTGCTTCCTGGTCAGGGAGGTAAGGTCCCACACAACTCCTGGCCAAAAACGAAAACATAAAACAGAAACAGTATTGTTAAAAATTCAAAAAAGACTTTTAAAAAACTGGTCCACATCAAAAAATATTTTAAAAATATTTGAATGAGAAATAATTTTCAAAAAATATATACTCCTGGGATCTTAGACTTGGTGGAGTAAGAAAAACAGTGTTACTTTCATTATCTCAATTTCTCTTTAAAATTCTCAAAATCTTTTCTGAATATGGTTCTTCACACCCATACATTTATTCCTTAAAGTTTTACTAATTTCCATAGGTAAATAAGTAAATCCTATAAAAACTTTGAAACCAAAGTAAGTAGGTTCCATAACTAGAAATCTGGGTGCCAGATATACTGCAGGAAAAGCTAGTTTGAGAAGAGAAATGACCAATTAGTGAATAAACATATATAAGGGATAAATAAATCAAGAAACAACTATAAGCAAATCCAACAGAAGATAGCTATCAACATCTTAAGTGGGAATTTGGGGTAAGATGCAACAGTAAGGTATGGGTGGAGGGGTGAAATTGAGGTTGTTGATCCACCAATTTCCTCAAATCTTCAAAAAGGACAGTTAATTTTAATCCATTCTAAGAAATTGTGCCTGTATTTCCTGGTTTACTAAGTACAGATGACATGCTAAGTATAGTGAGATAATTTTCACTAATTATCAGTTTACTAATTATCGGTTTCTTTGGACAGTTGTTCAAAGAAAAGCTTCTTTTCATATGGTATATATTCCTTGGTAAATATCTTTTCAAATTGTTTGCCCATTTTAAAAATTGTGTTGTTTGTATAATTGGGTTGTTTATATAATTATAGTTGTGGAATTTTTTTCTAAAAATACATGTAGATATTAGTTCTTTGAATAATATATATTTTGCAACTATTTTGTCCTATGGCTTGATTTTACATTTTTGTAACAGTTAAAGTGTCTTTCAAGCAGTGAAATATTTTTGTGTGTATTCTAAGAAACCTTTGCCAAATCTGATGCCACTATTTTTTTTTTCTATATTTTCTTCTAAAAGTTTTATAGTTATCCCTCTTATGTTTAGGTCTATGGATCATTTTAGGTTAATTTTTTGTATACCATATGAGGTAACACTTGAGGCTCATTTTCCCCCTATATACATATTCAATTATTCCAGCAACATTTATTGAAAAGAGTATATTTTCTTTCTTGAATTACCTTGGCACTTTGGTTAAAATCAATTGTTCAATTTGTAGAGACGTGGATGGACCTAGAGACTGTCATAAAGAGTGAAGTAAGTCAGAAAGGGATAAACAAGTATTGTGTATTAACGCATATATGTGGAATCTAGAAAAATGGTACAGATGAACTGATTTGCAATGCAGAAATAGAGATATGAACGTAGAGAACAAACGTATGGACCCCAAGGGGGGGAAAGTGGGGGGGGTGATAGTGGGATGAATTGGGAGATTGGGATTGACACATATATACACTAATATGTATAAAATAGATAACTAATAAGAACATACTGTATAATAAAGTAAATAAAATTTTAAAAATCAATTGTTCACACAAGTCTAGATATATTTCTGTTTCTCTGATTTTTCCTTATTTTTCCTTATGTCAATGCCACCATGAATTGATTATTGTGATTTTATAGTAAATCTTGAAATCAGGGAGACAAAATTTGTTGTTTTTTCAAAATTGATGTGGCTATTTTCACACACACACACAAAAATATTTCACCTATACGAAAACATAAAATATATTTGCATTTTTATATATATTTGAAATTTAGCTTCTCAATTTCTTCAAAATGCTACTGGAATTTAAGATTACATCATAACTTATAATCAATTTGAGGAGAATTGACATTTTAACATATAGGTTGGGCTTTAATTTTTCTCAGCAAATATTTGTTTTTTTGTAATTTATCTCCATGTATTTCATGGTTTTCACACAAATGTGAAATATACTTTGAAATTTTAGTTTATAATTTCCTTGCTAATATATAGAAATATTATTATTACATATTGAACTTGAATCTTTCAAGTATGCTAAGCTCTTATTAGTTCTGGTAGCTTTGCTATAAATGCTTTAGGGTTTTCTATTTACTTTTCCAAAATAAAAAAAGTTTTACTTCCTGTTTATTTTGTACTGTTTTTATTACTCTTCTGACCCGCCTCCCCACTCTCCCCTTTCACCCCATTCCTCTCCTTCTCCTTCTTTTTCTGGCCTTATACACTGATTAAAACTCCTATACAATCTTGAATAGAAATTGTGAGAAGGAAGCAACTTGCTTTGTTCCAGTAAGCTCTGTAGTAAAGTCTTCTATTTCATTCCAAATATCAATAATTTATGTTTCTTCTTTATTTGGAATTTCAACTTACCTAGAGATTTTTATACTTTCATTGAGCTTTTCAAACAACTGGCCATTGATTTCATAGATATTCCATGTTATTATTCTGTTCTCTATTTAATTGATTTCTTTTACTCTTCAATATATTCTTTCTGCTTCATTTGGGTTGAATTTCTTTTTCTTTTTCTAGGTTCTAAAGTTAAAATCTTAGATAATTGCTTTTGGACTTTTATTATTTTCTTATGTAAACATTTTAGATATATTTAAAATTTATAAATTTTCTGTAGGCATTGCTTTAGCTTCATTCTACAATTTTCGTATATTTTTTTCTTATTTTGTTTTTATTTACTTCAAATTATTTTCTATTTTTTTCTCATGAATTTTTCTTTGATTCATAGATTATGTATCAGTTCATTGTTAATTTTTAAATATTGGGGATTTTACCGGTATCTTTCTATTATTTATTTCTAGTTTAATTCCATTGTAGTAAATGAATATGCTCTTTTTAGTTAATACTTTTAAAATTATTGAGACAATCTTACAGCCTAGACTATGTTTTTCCATGTGTCCTAAAAAACATAATGTGCATTGTGCTGTGATTATCTTTGAATGGCAATTAAGTAAGGTTGTATGTTAGTGTTGTTCAAGTCTTCTAAATACTAATTTCCTCTCTACTTGATCAATTACAAAAAGAGTAGTGTTTAAATTTTAAGCTCTACTTGTGTTTTTTTCATTTTATCCTATCTGCTATATTAGTTGATCACTTTGCAATTTATATTACTTGTAAATCATTAAGCTTCTAGGAGATGTAAGTCACTGTTTATCAAATTTGGGAAGTTTTCAGTCAGGATTTCTTCAAATACTTCGTCTTCTTTTTTCCCTTTATCTCTCTCATTTCCCTCTGAGCCTCCCATTGTGATATGTTGATATGTTTTATGGTGCCCTACAGGTCTCTGAAACTCTAAACTCTGTTCCTTTTTTATTTCCCATCCATTTTGTTTTTGATTCCTCAGACTGGATAATTTCAATTGACTCTTCTTTAATTTGCTCATTCTTTTTTTCTTCTGGTTCATATGTGCTGTCCAGGCTTCTAATACATTTTAAAATTTCAGTTATTATACTTCTAAACTCTAGAATTTCTATTAGGATCTTTGTATTATTTCTATTTCATTTGTTATGTTCTCTATTTTATGAGACATAATTCTCATTCTTTCCTTTAATCCTTAGGAATGGTTTTCTTTATCTCTTTTAGCATACTTAAAGTAGCTATTTTGTTTTTATTTTTTGTCCAGTAAATCCAGCATCCTGGCTTCTTAAGGGTCACTGTTTACTGATTGCCTTTTTCCGATTGTATGGGACATACTTCATTGGTTTTTTGAATATTTCATAATGTTTCTGTTGTTGAAAACTGGACATTTTAAATAATATAGTATGGCAACTCTGGAGTTCAGATTATTCCCCCTCACCTGTGGCTTTGTTGTTGTTGCTGTTAATACTTGTTTTTACTTGTTTGTTTAGTAACTCTTCTGAAATAATTATTTAAAATCTATATTCTTTGTACTATGTGGCCACTGAAGTCTCTGCTTCACTACTTTTGGTGTTGCCCTCATTACTTCCATGGTCACCTTTCCAGGTTTCTGATGATTCACTTAGTCCCCAATCTTCTGTGAGGTATCAAGGTAAATTTTATTTATTATCAGTTTTAGTTTAAATATACTGCAAACATTTTTCCTTGGCTAAAACTGTTACAAATCTTAATAGCTCAGTCCTTTCTGCTTTCACAATTGTAGTCTTTTCCCCAAAAAGTTAAGATCAGCAGTGCAATACCAGTTTATTTTTCATGGAAAAAGCCCTTATAATTCTTTCTCTTAAATAACCTCTGTCGGAATCACTCCAGTCCTTTAAATGTAAAAGAGTTACATTTAAACCTCACAAGGAAGATTTTAGGATTCTCAATCTAGCCTTTAACAAAGAAGCTTCTCCTACATCTCAATGTATTGTTATATTAAATTACTAGATTATAGAGAGAAATTAGGCTGTTATTCCCAGAAGTACACAATGAATTAAAAGCCTCTGAGCCATCCCTAAATTCTGTTCAATATAGCATATTCACATAACACAATATTTTGAGGACATTAAGTTTGCTGTGGGATCATAGTCATCCTAAATCCTAAAGAACATGATCATAGATGTGATAACTACTTTGAGAAGGTTTTAGGTTTTGGTATAGGTGAAAATTTTCTTTTTTTTTTGTTTGTGTGCATGTTTTGTTTTATTTTATGTGATTGTTTTAGGTAAATAACCTTTCTTTCAATAAATTTATGTTACTCTTGCAGATAGTTTTAAAATTAAACAAATATACACCTGTAAGTATATTCACCCTACTCTTCTTGGTGAATGTTTATTCCAGTTATATACTCTTAATTTTGAATAGTGGAAGTGACGGTATGTGATTTGGGAAACTAGGGCATGTAAGTACCAGGCATTTCTGCTTTGTTCTTTTGGGATGTTCACTCTTGGAATCCAGCCACTATGCATAAAGAAGCTCAAGCAGCCCACAGAGAGGCCCACATAAAGAAGAACTAGTGATCTTGCTCACAGCTCTGGCTGAGCTTCCAGCTGACAGCCAGCACTAACATGCACATCAAGTGAGGCAGCCATCTCAAAAGTGGATCTCCAGGCCCCAGTTAAATAGCAAAGTTTATTTTTGTAGAGTCCTGGTCAAATTGATGATTTGTGAGTAATTACTGTTGTTATTTTAAGACACCTAGCTTTGGGATTGTTTGCTACACAAAAATAGACAGCTAAGAGATTTTGGTATCTGGAAGAAAGGCATTGCTGTGAGAAAAAAAAAAAAAAAAAAAAACCAAGATAGGTATATTTATCTTCCAGATGAAGCAGGGGTGAAGCTGGAAGGGCTTAGCAGACTTTGTTAGTCCTGGAGGAGTGTGCCAGTGAGGCCTTAAGAGAAAGTAAGGAAAAATATTTTTGAAGTTGGAACAAGAGAGACCCTTGTTATAGTTATGAAAAGTTTGTCAAAACAGTTTCCTGCAATAATGTAAAAAATGCAAAATGTATCCTTCAGACTAGATAATTAAGCTAAAAGGATTTTAAGTCAGAATATTGAAAGTATCATCTGGCTTCTTTTTGCTGCTTGTACTGCCAATAACAAAAGAAGAGGACAGAACAACACAAAGGATACTCTGCTAAATATCTAAATGAAGACCTCCTGGATTTGAAAATAAATTACTTCTCATCCCTAGCTTCTCCTGAACATTATTCTGAGATTAAGAAAGGGCCTCAGGTGAAAAGCACATCCATGGAGAAAATGTTCTATTCTATGTTTTAAAGCCTTGGAATAATCCATGGTGTTGCCTCTTAGGACTGTTGAAATAGAAAAAAAATGCCCTGTAAGGAGATTAAGGGCATGTATTACAGAATTTCTTGATGAAATAATAGGATTTCTAAGACTTTTAATGGTATTGTTCCAAGGCAGTCTCACACAGAGTCCCAGAAAGAGAAGAGCTTATCTTGAAGATATTTGTGGGTGTGGCATTTGTGTAATGGAGTGGATTATAAATTATCATATTAGAAGACCATAATGTATTTTATAAAATTAAATCCAAAGACTTAAAGGATAGAAGTTGTACAAAATTAAAAATACCTTTCAATCCTAAACTTATGCAGGTAGGAAGCAGAGTGAAAAATTACTCAGTTATAAGCATGGGTCACTTTTTGTGGAAAAGGAAGATTGTCTTACAACTAAAATCCCAGAAGGTGGAGCCTATAGACATGGGAAACAACTTCTTGGGAGAACAGTTGAGGTCTAGTCAAGTCACTGGCAGCAGGGATCTGCTGGATTTCAGAATTACTATGAAACCGTAATTGCTCTCTTTCTATTATTGTATACATTTTTGAGTGACAGTGTCCATAGCAATTACCCTAGGCCTTTTTCACCACTGTATGTTGTATTTATGGAGAAGAGAACTTGTTTCATTATATCTTCAGATTGAGAGGAAACTGAACCTGATTTAGATAAATAGACGTAGAATTGGAGCTGATGCCGTAATGGCATGAGACTTGAGAAACCTGATGTAGAGATGAATGTAGTTTGTATGTAGAGGAAATATAAATTGTTGCTAAAGGTTGAACAGTGGCAGACTGAATTTTCCCAAGATTGGTCATCCATATCCTTAGTGGATATTTTTGATGCTCACAACCTGCACAATATGGAGGAAGTGAGGCTACATAAATTCTGAGGCCAGATTATAAATATGCCATAAACTTTTGCCTTTTGCTTTGGGAATGCTCACTGTTGAAAACCAGCTACTATCGTATAAAGAAGCCCAAATAGCACATGGGAGAAATGTTCATTTACAATGTGACAACACTGATAGGCCAAAGACTGAAGTCTGTCCAACAACTCAGCTTAGACCTCAGGTAACATCTAGCATCAACTGCCAGTGATATGAGTGAAGATATATCCAGATGATTCCAATAAATGCTGAGTCATCAACCAGCCTTTGAATTTTCCCAGATGAGCTTACAGACACTGAAACTGGAGCAGGCCATCTATATTGTTCTTCCTCTCCCAGTTTCTGGGAGTTTCATAGATTTCATGAATATCATAAAATGATTGTTTTACACTTTTCTTTGTTTGCTGTTGATTGTTATATACCAATAGTATCTTGAGAATCTTGCCTTATTTCCTTTTTTGCAATTATCAGTGCACATCCTTTGAAACAAAAAGAGATTTTATGCTTACAACAGAAGTAGTCCCTTGATAGCCAGCAACTTAAGAATGAAAATCAGTGGGAGCAATTTTAGACAACAAGAAGCAGAGGTTAAGAGAAGAAATAACAGGGTGACAAGAAACCAGAAAGAAAGGAAGAAGGAAGCTGGGGATTTAACTTCTAGAGGACTCTAGCTTCCTCAGCAATCTTGAAAACATTTAAAAAATCTTCAGTGTTCATTGGAATTGTATAAATAGTAATCCATTGCTTAACTTTATCTATTTATTTTTAAATACAATTTCTGTCCAGCTAAACTTTGTATGCACATATATATGCACACACCATTCTCTCTGCTTTTTTACTCCACCATTCTGATGGCTACCTCTATTACATACACTATATCCTACTCAAAAAAGACAAAGATAAGCTATAAATTTCATATGGGATTGAGCACTCTCCTCAAATGCTAGCAATCTGGTTGAGAAACAAGTAAGTAGCACCAGGATGGGGAGACAATTTCATGTTAGAAATGGGGCGGGAAGAAAAGGGCAGGAGACTAAATTGGTGGAATTTAGAAATATTTTTGTAACAGAAGCTTAAAAAAACCTCAGTAGAGATCTAGACTATAAAATAAAAACCTGAGACATCTTGATCTAAGTGAAGATGGACATGTTTGAAATTCCGTGGGTCAACTCTCTCATACACATCCTGGTAGACCCAGAGACACACTGATCTATGAGGAACACAGTTGAAAACACAAACCACCGAGTTAAGCAATCTATACAGTCTTGTCCTGCTCCAATAATCACTTTATGGCTAACGGACGATTACTATCACACAGAGGAATAGGTTGAAGCACACATGAGATTGGGTGAAGTCTTGCAACTGAGCAGAATAATATTCAGTATGCTTGATATGCTTCAATTAAGCTACAAGAGAAGACTTCTAAGTTCCAAAATACATGCCCATCTGCCCCATTACATCTGTCAGTGGTGCACGTTAGTTAGAAATGACACAATTGAAATTAAACCCAGCAGGGATCACAAAGAACAAGTCATTTTTAACCAATCTCAATTTCTTCTCTGACAGACTTAACATACTGCTGTGATCAGGATTCAATAGACAGAGCTGAATTCCAATGAAGCATTTGCCACAGTCCTTCATGATAGTCTAGTCTATTACAGGGACTGAATGTTGTTTAGGTAGAATAGAATCCAGTCCAATAATCACTCATATTGCACTGGTTACCAGATCACTGCCAATCTGAGTAATGTTTCTGAACATTTGCCTCACACCAGAAACCTCCATCCAGTCCTTTCCACATCAGTGATTTAGATGACCATATAAGATTGTGTCAAAAGAACAGACAAACATGTTAGATGACAGAATGAGGATCCCCAAAGTTCCTGAAAGACTGGGTCAAGAGATAATTCCAATAATATGTAATTTAACAAAAATAAATTCATTTGATCTGTTAAAGCCAACTACTATAAAACTAGAGCAGATATAACTTAGCAGAGACACATATAAAAACCACTATAGATTTTTAGGAACAGTAAACTCAGTGTGAATTAGCACAGTGACATGACCATCCCAAAACCATTTAACCATTTCTGGTGCTCATGTCCAGTTTGGAGCAACTTTTCAGGATGCAGTAAAAAATAAATGGGTAATGAAATTTTATAATAAAGATGTATAATGGTATTTACATAACAGATAAATAGTATCTATAAAATGGAATCCCATTCTGCACTGAAAATGCATTAAATAAAATTACATGCAACATTATTAATAAATCTCAGGAATACAATATTTACTGAAAATGCAAATTATAGGAGGATTGAATATAATTCTATTTATAAAATTTCTTAAAATTTTCAGAACTGTAATATATTATTTAAAATAAAAGTGTGTGTGTGTATATATATATATATATATATATATATATATAGAGAGAGAGAGAGAGAGAGAGAGAGAGAGTAAAAATCACATACTGAAGACCTGGAGCTGCCTCTGTGTGAGGATGGAGTTAACAGTTTTATAGAAGGAAACACACACTAAACATAAAAGTGTATTTTTTAGACTATGTTTTTTTTTTTTTAACATCTTTATTGGAGTATAATTGCTTTACAATGGTATGTTAGCTTCATCTTCACAACAAAATGAATCAGTTATATATATACATATGTTCCCATATCTCTTCCAGCTTGTGTCTCCCTCCCTCCCACCCTCCATATCCCACCCCTCCAGGCGGTCACACAGCACCGAGCTGATCTCCCTGTGCTCTGTGGTTGCTTCCCACTAGCTATCTACCTTACATTTGGTAGTGTATATATGTCCATGCCTCTTTCTCGCTTTGTCACAGTTTACCCTTCCCCCTCCCCATATCCTCAAGTCCATTCTCTACTACGTCTGTGTCTTTATTCCTATTTCACCCCTAGGTTCTTCGTGACATTATTTTTTCTTAAATTCCATATATATGTGTTAGCATATGGTATTTGTCTCACTCGGACTTACTTCACTGTGTATGACAGACTCTAGGTCTATCCACCTCATTACAAATAGCTCAATTTCGTTTCTTTTTATGGCTGAGTAATATTCCATTGTATATATGTGCCACATCTTCTTTATCCATTGATCCGATGATGGACACTTAGGTTGTTTCCATCTCTGGGCTATTGTAAATAGAGCTGCAATGAACATTTTGGTACATGACTGTTTTTGAATTATGGTTTTCTCAGGGTATATGCCTAGTAGTAGGATTGCTGGGTCATATGGTAGTTCTATTAGTAGTTTTTTAAGGAACCTCCATACTGTTCTCCACAGTGGCTGTATCAATTCACATTCCCACCAGCAGTGCAAGAGTGTTCCCTTTTCTCCACACCCTCTCCAGCATTTATTGTTTCTAGATTTTTTGATGATGGCCATTCTGACTGGTGTGAGATGATATCTCATTGTAGTTTTGATTTGCATTTCTCTAATGATTAATGATGTTGAGCATTCTTTCATGTGTTTGTTGGCAGTCTGTATATCTTCTTTGGAGAAATGTCTATTTAGGTCTTCTGCCCATTTTTGGATTGGGTTGTTTATTTTTTTGTTATTGAGCTGCATGAGCTGCCTGTAAATTTTAGAGATTAATCCTTTGTCAGTTGATTCATTTGCAAATATTTTCTCCCATTCTGAGGGCTGTCTTTTGGTCTTGTTTATGGTTTCCTTTGCTGTGCAAAAGCTTTGAAGTTTCATTAGGTCCCATTTGTTTATTTTTGTTTTTATCTCCATTACTCTAGGAGATGGGTCAAGAAGGATCTTGCTGTGATTTATGTCATAGAGTGTTCTGCCTATGTTTTCCTCTAAGAGTTTGATAGTTTCTGGCCTTACATTTAGGTCTTTAATCCATTTTGAGCTTATTTTTGTGTATGGTGTTAGGGAGTGATCTAATCTCATACTTTTACATGTACCTGTCCAGTTCTTTTCCCAGCACCACTTTTTGAAGAGGCTGTACTTTCTCCACTGTACATTCCTGTCTCCCTTATAAAAGATAAGGTGAATGTATGTGTATGGGTTTATCTCTGGGCTTTCTATCCTGTTCCATTGATCTATATTTCTGTTTTTTGTGCCAGAACCATACTGTCTTGATTACTGTAGCTTTGTAGTATAGTGTGAAGTCAGGGAGTCTGATTCCTCCAGCTCCGTTTTTCGTTTTCAAGATTGCTTTTGCTATTCGGGGTCTTTGGTGTTTCCATACAAATTGTGAATTTTTTTGTTCTAGTTCTGTGAAAGATGCCAGTGGTAGTTTGATAGGGATTGCATTGAATCTATAGATTGCTTTGGGAAGTAGAGTCATTTTCACAATGTTGATTCTTCCAATCCAAGAACATGGTATATCTCACCATCTATTTGTATCATCTTTAATTTCTTTCATCAGTGTCTTATAATTTTCTGCATACAAGTCATTTGTCTCCTTAGGTAGGTTTATTCCCAGATATTTTATTCTTTTTGTTGCAATGGTAAATGGGAGTGTTTTCTTGATTTCACTTTCAGATTTTTCATCCTTAATGTATAGGAATGCCAGAGACTTCTGTATATTAATATTGTATCCTGCTACTTTACCAAATTCATTGATTAGCTCTAGTAGTTTTCTGGTAGCATCTTTGGGATTCTCTATGCATAGTATCATGTCATCTGCAAATAGTGACAGCTTTACTTCTTTTGTGATTTGGATTCCTTTTATTTCCTTTTCTTCTCTGATTGCTGTGGCTAAAACTTCCAAAACTATGTTGAATAAGAGTGGTGAGAGTGGGCAACCTTATCTTGTTCCTGACCTTAGTGGAAATGCTTTCAGTGTTTCACCATTGAGGATGATGTTGTCTGTGGGTTTGTCATATATGGCCTTTATTATGTTGAGGAAAGTTCCCTCTATGTCTACTCTCTGCAGGGTTTTTAGCATAAATGGGTGTTGAATTTTGTTGAAAGCTTTCTCTGCATCTATTGAGATGATCATATGGTTTTTCTCCTTCAATATGTTAATATGGTGTATCACGTTGATTGATTTGCATATATTGAAGAATCCTTGCATTCCTAGAATAAACCCCACTTGATCATGGTGTATGATCCGTTTAATGTGCTGTTGTATTCTGTTTGCTAGTGTTTTGTTGAGGATTTTTGCATCTATGTTCGTCAGTGTTATTGGCCTGTAGTTTTCTTACTTTGTGACAGCCTTGTCTGGTTTTGGAATCAGGGTGATGGTGGCCTCGTAGAATGAGTTTGGCAGTGTTCCTCCCTCTGCTATATTTTGGAAGAGTTTGAGAAGGATAGGTGTTAGCTTTTCTCTAAATGTTTGATAGAATTCACCTGTGAAGCCATGTGGTCCTGGGCTTTTGTTTGTTGGTAGATTTTTAATCACAGTTTCAATTTCAGTTCTTGTGATTGGTCTATTAATATTTTCTATTTCTTCCTGATTCAGTCTTGGCAGGTTGTGCCTTTCTAAGAATTTGTCCGTTTCATCCAGGTTGTCCATTTTATTGGCATAGACTTGCTTGTAGTAATCTCTCATGATCTTTTGTATTTCTGCATTGTCAGTTGTTACTTCTCCTTTTTCATTTCTAATTCTATTGATTTGAGTCTTCTCCCTTTTTTTCTTGATGAGTCTGGCTAATGGTTTATCAATTTTGTTTACCTTCTCAAAGAACCATCTTTTTGTTTTATTGATCTTTGCTATCATTTCCTTCATTTCTTTTTCATTTATTTCTGATCTGATTTTTATGATTTCTTTCCTTCTGCTAACTTTGGGGATTTTTGGTCTTCTTTCTCTAATTGCTTTAGGTGCAAGGTTAGTTTGTTTATTCGAGATGTTTCCTGTTTCTTAAGGTAGGATTGTATTGCTATAAACTTCCTTCTTAGAACTGCTTTTGCTGCATCCCATAGATTTTGAGTCATCATGTCTCCATTGTCCTTTGTGTCTATGTAATTTTTGATTTCCTCTTTAATTTCTTCAGTGATCACTTCGTTATTAAGTAGTGTATTGTCTAGCCTCCATGTGTTTGTATTTTTTACAGATCTTTTCCTGTAATTGATATCTAGTCTCATAGCGTTGTGGTCAGAAAATATACTTGATACAATTTCCATTTTCTTAAATTTACCAAGGCTTGATTCATGGCCCAAGATATGATCTATCCTAGAGAATGCTCCATAAGCACTAGAGAAAAATGTGTATTCTGTTGTTTTTGAATAGAATGTCCTATAAATATCAATTAAGTCCATCTTGTTTAATGTATCATTTAAAGATTGCGTTTCCTTATTTATCTTCATTTTGGATGATCTGTCCATTGGTGAAAGTGGGTTGTTAAAGTCCCTTACTATGAATGTGTTACTGTCGATTACCCCTTTTATGGCTGTTAGTATTTGCCTTATGTATTGAGGCGCTCCTATGTTGGGTGCATAAATATTTACAATTGTTATATCTTCTTCTTGGATCGATCCCTTGATCATTATGTAGTGTCCTTCTTTGTCTCTTCTAATAGTCTTTATTTTAAAGTCTATTTTGTCTGATATGAGAATTGCTACTCCAGCTTTCTTTTGGTTTCCATTTGCATGGAGTATCTTTTTCCATCCCCTTACTTTCAGTCTGTATGTGTCTCTAGGTCTGAAGTGGGTCTCTTGTAGACAGCAAATATATGCGTGTTGTTTTTATATCCATTCAGCCAATCTGTGTCTTGTGGTGGGTGCATTTAATCCATTTACCTTTAAGGTAATTATCAATATGTATGTTCCTATTCCCATTTTCTTAATTGTTTTGGGTTCGTTATTGTAGGTGTTTTCCTTCTCTTGTGTTTCTTGCCTAGAGAAGTTCCTTTAGCAGTTGTTGTAGAGCTGTTTTGGTGGTGCTGAACCCTATCAGCTTTTGCTTGTCTGTAAAGGTTTTAATTTCTCCTGAAATCTGAATGAGATCCTTGCTGGGTATAGTAATCTTGATTGCAGGTTTTTCTCCTTCATCACTTTAAATATATCCTGCCACTCCCTTCTGGCTTGCAGAGTTTCTGCTGAAAGAACAGCTGTTAACCTTATGTGGATTCCCTTGTGTGTTACTTGTTGTTTTTCCCTTGCTGCTTTTAATATATTTTCTTTGTATTTAATTTTTGACAGTTTGATTAATATGTATCTTGGCATATTTCTCCTTGGATTTATCCTGTATGGGAATCTCTGTGTTTCCTGGACTTGAATAACTATTTCCTTTCCCATATTAGGGAAGTTTTCAACTATAATCTCTTCAAATATTTTCTCAGTCCCTTTCTTTTTCTCTTCTTCTTCTGGAACCCCTATAATTCGAGTGTTGGTGTGTTTCATGTTATCCCAGAGGTCTCTGAGACTGTCCTCAGTTCTTTTCATTCTTTTTTCTTTATTCTGCTCTGCAGTAGTTAGTTCCACTATTTTATCTTACAGGTCAGTTATCTGTTCTTCTGCCTCAGTTATTCTGCTATTGATCCCATCTAGACTATTTCATTTCATTTATTGTGTTGTTCATCATTTTTTGTTTCATCTTTAGTTCTTCTAGGTCCTTGTTAAATGTTTCTTGCATTTTGTGTATTCTATTTCCAAGATTTTAGATCATCTTTACTATCATTATTCTGAATTCTTTTTCAGGTAGACTGCCTATTTCCTCTTCATTTGTTAGATCTGGTTGGTTTTTATCTTGCTCCTTCATCTGCTGTGTGTTTTTCTGTCTGTTCATTTTGCTTATCTTACTGTGTTTGGGGGTCTTCTTTTTGCAGGCTGCTGGTTCATAGTTCCTGTTGTTTTTGGTGTCTCTCCCCAGTGGCTAAGGTTGGTTCAGTGGGTTGTGTAGGCTTCCTGGTGGAGGGGACTAGTGCCTGTGTTCTAGTGGATGAGGCTGGATCTTGTCTTTGTGGTGGGCAGGTCCACGTCTGGTGGTGTGTTTTGGGTTGTCTGTCGACTTATTAGGATTTGGGGCAGCCTCTCTGCTAATGGGTGGGGTTGTGTTCCTGTCTTGCTAGTTGTTTGTCATAGGATGTCCAACACTGTAGCTTGCTGGTCGTTGAGTGAAGCTGGGTGCTGGTGTTGAGATGGAGATCTCTGGGAGATTTTTGCCATTTGATATTATGTGCAGCTGGGAAGTCTCTTGTGAACCAGTGTCCTGAAGGTGGCTCTCCCACCTCAGAGGCACAGCACTAAATACTGGCTGAAGCACCAAGAGCCTTTCACCCACATGGCTCAGAAGAAAAGGGAGAAAAATTAGAAAGAAAGAATTAGTAGAAGAAGAAAAAAGAAAGAAAGTAGGGAGGGAGTGAGGTAGCAAGAAGGGAAGGAGGGAAGGAAGAAAAAAGAAGAAAGAAAGATAAAGTAAAATAAAATAAAGTAAGAGACAATATAATAAAGTTATTAAAATAAAAAAAAATTATTTAGAGGAAAATAATCCCAAAAAATAAAAAAAAAAGGATGGGTAGAACTCTGGAACAAATGGTGGAAGCAAAGTTTTACAGACAAAATCTCACACAGAAGCTTACACATATACACTCATGAAAAGAGGAAAAGAGGAAAAAATCAAAAATCTTGCTCTCAAAGTCCACCTCCTCAATTTGGATGATTCGTCTAAAGGAGGGAAGGAAGGAAAGAAAGAATGAAGATAATGTAAAATTAAATAAGGTTATTAAAATAAAGAGTAATTATTAAGAAAAAAAAAAAAGATGGACAGATAGAACCCTCAGACAAATGGTGGAAGCAAAGCTATACAGACAAAATTTCACACAGAAGGATACACATACACAGAAAAAAGGGAAAGGGGAAAGAATAATTAATGTTGCTCTCAAAGTCCACCTCCTCAATTTGGGATGATTCGTTGTCTATTCATGTATTCCACAGATGCAGGGTACATCAACTTGATTGTGGAGCTTTAATCCGCTGTTTCTGAGGCTGCTGGGAGAGATTCCCCTTTCTCTTCTTTGTTCTCACAGCTCCCAGGGACTCAGCTTTGGATTTGGCCCCGCCTGTGCGTGTAGGTCGCCGGAGGGCGTCTGTTCTTTGTTCAGATTGGACGGGGTTAAAGGAGCCGCTGATTCGGAGGCTCTGGCTCACTCAGGCAGGGGGTAGGGAGGGTCACGGAGTGCAGGGTGAGCCTACGGCAGCAGAGGCCAGTGTGATGTTGCACCAGCCTGAGGCGTGCCATGCGTTCTCCCGGGGGAGTTGTCCCTGGATTCCGGGACCCTGGCAGTGGAGGGCTGCACAGGCTCCCCGGAAGGGGGGTGTGGATAGTGACCTGTGTTCGCACACAGGCTTCTTGGTGGCAGCAGCAGCAGCCTTAGTGTCTCATGTCTGTCTCTGGGGTCCGCGCTTTTAGCCGCAGCTCGCACCCGTCTCTGGAGCTCCTTTAAGAAGCGTTCTTAATCCCTTCCTCTCGCGCACCAGGAAATAAAGAGGTAAAAAAAAGTCTCTTGCCTCTTCTGCAGGTCCAGACTTTTCCCCAGACTCCCTCCCGGCCAGTTGTGGCGCACTAATCCTCTGCAGGATGTGTTCACGCCGCCAACACCAGTCCTCTCCCTGCGCTCAGACCGAAGCCCCGCCCTCTCTGGCGGGGAAGCAGACAAGCCTCTCGGGCTGGTGAGTGCCAGTCGGCCCCAATCCTCTGTGCTAGAATCTCTCCGCTTTTCCCTCCACACTCCTGTTGCTGTGCTCTCCTCCGAAGCTCTGTAGCTCCCCACCTCCACCACCCGCAGTCTCCGTCAGCGAAGGGGCTTCCTAGTGTGTGGACACTTTTCCTCATTCACACCTCCGTCCCACTGGTGCAGGACCCCTCCCTATCATTTTGTCTCTGTTTATTCTTTTTTCTTTTGCCCTACCCAGGTACGTGGGTGGTTTCTTGCCTTTTGGGAGGTCTGAGGTCTTCTGCCAGCGTTCAGTAGGTGTTCTGTAGGAGCTGTTCCACGTGTAGATGTATTTCTGGTGTATCTGTGGGGAGGAAGGTGATCTCCGCTTCTTACTCTTACAACATCTATGTTTTTGATAAATGTGTTTCATTGAAATGGTTCATTTTATTTCTTGCAAATCCTTAGTAAACATACATTTGTCACTTTTAATATTTTCTAAAGGCAATTATTAAAAATAATTGCTAAAATCTTAGGATATGTAGAAACCTTATTATACAAACAAGGATTAAGCACTCTTTTGAGGCAAGAATTTAGTTAGAATTATTTCACCTTAGTTAATGGGAACTTATTTTAAGAATACATGTGAATTACCAACAAGTATATTAGCAGCCTCCAAAATCTGGGAGAAATGCAGTGTGACCCAGGATGTTGTGCAGGTCTGGGGACCCAGTGAACTCAGCATCCCTTCAGTGTCCAGGATTGATTGTTCCTACTCTTGATTTCTTTTACTACAGGCCCCAAACCAATCCCTGCCTCTGCTTACTCTTTTACTACTACATACTTGGTTCTGCATGCCCCCACATATCCAGAAACCCACAGAAAGAGCTTCTGATTGGTTGAATAGTCACTGTCCATTTCAGATTGTCCTTGAAAAAAGGCCATTTTCTGAACTTCTGTGAAACCAACAGGGCCTTGTTCAAGTCAAGCCCTGTCCCTACTTACTTAAGTAAACACAATCATCTTTTGTTTCCCACAAAAGGGGATTGCAAGTATGGCAATCATTGTCATGTCCTGGTCATATGGAAATATATAATAGCTATGAAGTTTTCTATATGGTCATTCTTTTAAACTTGAAATTTAATAACTATCACTTTTCCAAGGGTCATGCATTTTCATCCATCAATGTGTTATGATCCTTGTCACTGCATATAATATTTGTGAATATATGAATTTTGCTTGGTGAATACAAAAATTAATAAATGAATATTAAACCAAAATATTTATGCATTTGAGGAAGGTGATTATGTCTGGAAAATAACAGGAATTAACATATCAGCCCCTTTGTTTTTGAAGAATGGTCCCTCTTATTGTCACAAAGAACATTGTACATACAGCTACCTGACAAACTCAGCTTTATTCCAAACTTACAGGCACACAATATCAGGTAGAGTCCAATAATTTTCTTTCCCCAAGAAATCAAGGAAGGAAAACTCAAATTCTGCAGGACTATCAGACAAAGATAACTGATTCTGTTTCCCCTAGACATTTATTTATCCTGAACCAAGAAATTGTATTAATAGGAAATCTCATCCCATCTTCAGGGTAACTTCAGATATCATAGCTAAAACACTATGTAGCTTGGGTAGAGCAATAGATGATTATAGTATAATCTTTCTAAAAAGTTTTTAATTTGCATACATTTTATTGTGTTATATGTTTAACTATGTGTGTGTGTTTTCTGAGCCCTGGGATTTAAGTAATCTTGTACCACAGGGAATATGACCAAATTTCTCTCTTCAGTCCATACTTTAAAAAAATTTGGGATGAATATTTTCCAATAACTAATGTATGGAACTCCTTCCCATTAGTCTCTGAGCCTTCAACTCTCAGAGCAATACCCCAGATTTCACATTGTCAAGACTGACTTTGTTTTGCAAATCACAATCCTCCTCCACTGAAATCCAATTCCATTTAATAACTTTAGGATTCAGATGTTATACTAGAAGACAATCACTATCACATTGTCCTGATTTATTGGAAAAAGATAATCCCAAATGCTTATGCATTATGGTTTCAATGAGATGGCACAGCGTCTAGTACAGAACAAGGGATTAAATTCATGGAAACAATACAGAAATACAAATCCTATCATTAAGGTATTAATGAGATGCATATTCATCTGATGGATAAAATTAACTTAATTTCTCTTGACCATGGATAGATTTACATGCATTGAAGCTGGATATACAGGTGGGAGTCATGATATTTCTGCTCTGGGGACAAGAGATGATCTGGTTGAAAAATAAGCAGAGTTTTAAAAGAATTTCTTAAAAATCTGAGTAAGCATATGAAGATATCTAAAGAAAAATATTTTAATTAATTAACTCAGTTTATATATTCAGTAATTTTCAAGGTTACTGCTGTTACAATTACAGGCGTATTTTTTGGTGGAGTGTGAAATTCCATCCCTTTTTCCATCCTAATTCTATGTATGATTATGATAAATTGAAAAAAAGTCAATTGGGACAAATTAAATATCGTAGAGATGTGATAGATAGACGATAGATTTATAGAGATTTTAATAATGTGACGAAGCCCATATGGAACCTCCTTTTACCTCCACAAGTCTAGATACTGACATCTTTCTCTGAAAAGAATTTGTTTTGCAGATTTGCCACATCAGTCATGTAAGGAATATAACTTATTTCATCATCTGGAGATCCCAGAGCCCCTGAGATTCTAGATTTATCTCTAGAAAGCATGCTTACAACCTGGAGAGAAAGAAGTGAAAGGGAGCCTTGTAAATATTAATAATCCATGCTGGAGAGAGAGAGAAAAAGAAATGTACATTGCGGGAGAGAAGATTTTCTTGCTACAGTAGTTCCCTTCATTAAATAAAATGGGCAGGATCCCCAAAGAAATGTTGGCAGGTACTCTACACTGAACAAGACAGGCCTACAATAATGAGGGGGAAGAGGTGAGGTCACCTTATCAGTTGGTGTCATTTGTAGGTTTTTTTCTATTAATAAAATATATCCCAATGTTCAGAGCCTATGATGTTTCACCTATTCACTAAAGCCTTGGACGCAGTTATCTTGGACGCTGCAAATTTTGGTACAGGGCCACTTTAATACTGAACTTAAACCATTATATTTAATAGATGTGACTGTATCTACTGTGAGTCTGATGTAAGAAGGACATGGCCAGAGACCCCTACCGAGTTTGATCAGCTTTTGTGTCAACATTTTTTATAATATTTACATTAAAAATGTAAACATCTACTGAACAAAAAAGATGAAAATATCTTTAGTAGCAGAAAGAAAGAATAATTACATACTGGGTCCTATGTGGAGAGGACAAGCCCCCTCTGTTGGTTGGAGGACTGCTGGGACAAATAGAATGGCTGTGGGAAGCCTGGACTCCACTCATGAAGGGTACATGTCCACTGGCTCTGAGTCAGGATAGAGAGAGGTCTTCTCTAGTAGTTGCCAGGTTACCGATGAGCATCTTGCCACACATCTCAACCTGAGCTGGGTAGACACTCTGGCCCTGCTCAGAAGTCATGCAGATCTATGATGGTGGTTGCACTGGAGCACATGCCAGAATGCTGAGGAGTCATTTGTCTGTGAAGAGGATGCTTGGGGACTGAATGAGAATATTTATGAGAATCAAACCAAATCATGTACATAGAAGTCCTTTGACAATATAGTGACCTGTATAAGTATGCCATTATTCAGGAAGCTGACCCTCTTGTAGTGCCCATACATACATGAGCTTCTTGGAGCTTTGTGACTGTAAAGACATTTATAAATCTGAGGAATGATATTTAAAGAGAACAAAAATATTCTGTGATAGTGCTTTGAAGTCAGCAACCTAAGTAGCTATAAGTAGGCTTTGTCCTCTAGACTGAAATTCTCAAGGGCTAGACATGTATCAGAATCTCCAGCTAAGTAGAAGGAGCAGTTTGAATCTATTCTATGTTATTATTTATTTATTTATATTATTTATAAAGGTCATTTTATTATTATTTTAGAATGATTCCAATGTCAGTAAATATAATTATAATCTTTTTTAGAGTTTGATGAGCTCTTACAAACAACATCACTGAGGTAAATTTGACATTCAATAACTGCACATATTTAAAGTGTACAGTTTTATGTTTTTATGTATATGTATATATATGTGTGTATATATATATATATATATATATATATATATATATATATATACCCATAAAATCATCACTACAATAAGATGCAGAGCATATTTACTACTTCTAAATGTTTCCTGGTGCCTCCTATAATCTCTTCCTCTCTTTGTCTCCCTTCAACCCCAGACAACAACTGATGTGTTTTCTTTCAATAGATATTAGTTTGCATTTTTCAGGTTTTATATAGAAGAAGTCATACAGCATGACTGCTTATCTGGTCTCATGTATTTCTCTCAGTGTAATTATTTTGAGATTTATCTGTGTTGTTTTATGTATTAACAGCTATTTATTTTATATTGCTGAGTAGTATTCCATTGTATGACTATATCACAATCCCCCACCCCCAAGGAAGGGAAATACATTGCCTTCTTTCCTTTTATTAATTTAAGTCTAACTGATTTACAATATTATATTAGTTTCAGGTGCACAACATACTGATTCAATATTTTTAGAGATTATACTCCATTTGACATTATTATAAAATATGGGTTATATTCCCTGTGCTGTGCATTACATCTTTGTATCTTATTTATTTTATATATAGTAGTCTGTATCTCTTAATCCCTTTCCCCTATGTTGCCCATCCTCCCAGTCCTCTCATTACTGAAAACCACTAGTTTGTTCTCTGTACCTGTGCATCTGTTTCATTTTTGTTACAATCATTCATTTGTTTTATTTTCTGATTCCATATATAAGTGAAAATATATAGTATTTGTCTTTGTCTGACTTACTTCATTATGCACAATACCCTCTGGGCCTATCCATGTTGTTGCAAAAGGCAAATTTTAATTATTTTTATGCCTGAGTAATATGCCATGTATCACTCAGCCATAAAAGTAATTAAATTGATAAAGAAGATGTGTTATATAGATCACAATTCATCTGTTGATGGACACTTATATTCCTTCCATATCTTGCCTATTGTAAACAGTGCTACTATGAACGTTGGGGTGCACATATCTTTTCTAATTAGTGTTTTCATTTTCTTTGGATACACTGGACTATATGGTATACCCTGGACTGGACTATATGATATGCTGGACTATATTGCTGGACAATATCATTATTCTATTTTTAATATTTTTAGGGAACATCCATACTGTTTTCCAGGATGGCTGTACCAACTTAAATTCCCACCAGCAGTGCATTAGAGTTCCCTTTTATCCATATCCTCACGACATTTATTTTATTTGTTGTCTTTTTGACAAGAGCCATTCTGATAGGTGTGTGATGATACCTTATTTTGTTTTGATTTGCATTTCACTGATAATTAGTGGTGCTGAACATCTTTTAATGTGCTTATTGACCATCTGTATGTCTTCTTTGAAATATTCATGTCTTCTGTCCATTTTTAAAATTGGATTGTAGTATTTTTGGTTTTTTTTTTGCGGTACACGGGCCTCTCACTGTTGTGGCCTCTCCCGCCACAGAGCACCCGCTCTGGACGCACAGGCTCAGCGGCCACGTCTCACGGGCCCAGCTGCTCCGCGGCATGTGGGATCCTCCCGGACCGGGGCACGAACCCGTGTCCCCTGCATCGGCAGGCGGACTCTCAACCACTGTGCCACCAGGGAAGCCCGGATTGTAGTTTTTTTATTTTAATATTGATTTTATGAGCTCTCTCTATATTTTGGATATTAACCCCTTATCAAACATACCATTTGCAAATATCTTATCTCATTCAATAAGTTGTCTTTTCCTTTGATATTTTCCTTTGATGTGTAAAAGCTTTTAAGTTTGATCAGGTCCTATTTGTTCATTTTTTCTTCAGTTTCCTTTGCCTGAGCAGAAATATCGAAAAAAATATTGCTAAGCTTATGTCAAAGAGTATACTGCCTATTCTTCTAGGAGTTTATGGTTTCTAGTCTTTTGTAATTTTTTTTTTTTTTTTTGTGTGTGTGTGTGTGTGTGTGTGTGTGTGTCTATGATATCAGCTGTAATTTATCCTCTTATATTTCTCATTTTGCTTATTTGGGCACCCTCTCTTTTTTTTCCAAATGAGCCTTGCTAAAGTCTTATCAATTTTGTTTATCTTTTAAAAGAAACTAGCTCTTGGTTTCACTGATCTTTTCTATTGACATTTTGTTTTCTATTTTATTTATTTCTTCTCTAATTTTTATTATTTCCTTCCTTCTGCTAACTTTGGGCTTTAGTTTTTCTTCTTTTTCTAATTCCTTTAGATGGTAAGTTAGGTTGTTTATTTGAGATTTTTCTTGATTCTTGAAATAGACCAGTATGGCTATAAACTCCCTCTTAAAAACATACAATCTTTTAAGACAGAATCAAGAAGAAATAGACAATCTGAACAGACCTATTACTAGTATTAACCCAGGGCTGGAATGGCTAATGTGTGGCTCAAACCTCTTGCTCCCCAGGGGGATCCCTGAGCCTGTGATATCCCCCTCCTCTTCTGTGTCCCCCACTAGGGGTGTGGGTCCTGATTGGATCACTTCTCCCTTCTTACCAGACCCTGTGTGGATCTTTCTTTACAGCCTTGGTTGTAGAAGAGTGTCCTGCTAGTCTTCAGGTCAATTTCAGTAACAGATAGTCTATATTTCATTATAGTTCTGATGTGTTTGTGAGGGGAGGTGAGCTTAGCATTCTCCTACTCTGATATCTTGATCCTGCCTCTCCCACAATTTTTTTATCCATTTATCTGTTGATGGAGAATTTGAGTTGTTCTACAGTTTAGTTATTACAAATAAAGCTGCTCTATATATACAAGTTCTCTACGGACATATACTTTCTTTTATCTTAGGTAACTATCTAGGATTGGAAAGACCAGATAATACAGTAGGTATATGTTTAATTTTTTAAGATGCTGACAAATTGTTTGCCAAATAATTGTACCATTTTACATTCCCCAACAGGAGTATGTAAGAGTTCTACCTCATCACAAACACTTATTATGGTCAGTTTTTAAAATTTTAGTCATTCAAATGGTCATGTAGTTATACCTCATTGT
The DNA here is from genome assembly GCF_000442215.2 of Lipotes vexillifer. Lineage (NCBI taxonomy): Eukaryota > Metazoa > Chordata > Mammalia > Artiodactyla > Lipotidae > Lipotes > Lipotes vexillifer. Next base: position 171,522 of record NW_006794736.1, read on the forward strand.
GGTTTTAGTTTTAAAAGTTTCATTTCCCTAATAATCAATAATAATAATCAATAAAAATAATCAATTTTCATGTGTGTATTTACCATCCAAGTATCTTCTTTAGAGAAGTGTTTGTTTAACTATTTTATGTAGTTCTTTATTAAGTTAATTATTTCTTATTATTACATTTGGGATTTCTTTATATATGCTGGATTCAAATTCTTTAACTTCTATGTGATTTTCAAATGATTTCTCCAAGTCTATTGCTTTTATTTTCATTCTCTTAGTAATATCTTTCTAAGAGTAGATGTTTTAAAGTTTAAGTCCAACTTATCAGTGTGTTCTTTTAGAATTCATGTATTTTGTGTCTACCTAAGAAATCTTTGTCTAACCTATGTTTATGAAGTTTTTCTTTATATTTTCCTCTATAAATGTATAGTTTTAAGTGCAACATTTAGGTCTATCATCTATCTTAATTTTATTTTTGTACATGGGGAAAAGGAAGAGTCAATGTTCTTTTTGTATACAGATATACAATTTTCCCAGCTCCATTTGTTGATAATAATTTAATTTGAAATTTTAAGTAACGTTACAGGGGGCCATTGATTTTCTTTTTGTTTATCAAAATTAGGATGATGTAGAAAGTGTTGAAATACACTATTTTAGTTTATGGAAGAAATTTTTAGTGACATGTCACTACTTACTAACATTCACAACTAAATGAAAAAGTGGTCACTGTTTTGTTTATTTGCATTATGTTAAATACTCATTCTTTTTCAGTCTGTAGCCTAGATGATCTGTTTTTTAATTGTCTTTTCTAAAATTGTGCACATCTAATGTACTGTTAATTGTATAAATTTTACATTTATTTCGGTTTGATAAACCTTCATAAGACTCTAATCATTCTGTTTGTTAGCTCCTTTCACTAATTCAAAACAAAACATCATTATATACCTAGTAGACATCATATTAGAGAGAGAAAGATTGTTTCAAAGAGCACAAGCGCTAGGAGTACAGGCAGTGGCATTGAGAGATATGATTTGAGAATCACTCAACTTCTCTAGAAATTCAAGATGACACTGAGCTCATAGAGTAGATATGAGATTTAAACAAGATAGTAAATGCAGAGGTTAGTGAAGAGTCTGACATAGGGCTCAACCAGGGGGACTTATATTTATTTCAATTAATGATAATAACAAAGTTTTGTGTAATTTTTAATAGATTTCAAAAATATTTGCTACCTTAGCAAAGTCTCTGTAAGAAGCACAGTACAAGTTATAAAATGACTCAGAATGTCATAGTAAATAAAATGTTTAAAGTGAACATTATTTTTCTGGTTATACACAATGTCTTTATTGATAGGATCTTTAATTTGCCCACGTAGTCAGTAGCTGTTCACACATATAACATGGATAATGTGGACCCAGCCCATTGAAACAAAGCATAGATTGATATCTGAGTTTGATGAACTGAGTAGAAGATCATAGAAACCTCAATATTGCAAAGTAAATAAAGGTAAATTATTTTAATAATTCCATTCTCAAAGTAGCATTTAAGGCATGAGAAAAGAGGGCCTCCTCAGTTCCCTTAGAACCCTAAGACACTTTGGAAAAATTCAAAGCTGAGGAATGCATTCAATTTCAAAGAATTTCTACATTTTTAAAAGTTTGATTAGAAGTAATTTATATATGGATTGTAATAATCCATGTTTCTTGAACTACTGTATATATCAGACCTACTATTGTTAAAAAAACTATCTCTTATACACTTTTGTTTATTTAAAATTTTTCTAGTGTCATAAGCAATAATTTGTGGGCAAGAATTGTTATTGGTACTGGAGATCTCCTTTACAGATAAAGTATTTCTGAGCTCCACATAATAGTAATAGTAATAATAAAAACAATATAATAAATAGTTTTAAATGCATTTTTATTTTAACCTCACAATAACTCAATTATATAGGTACTATTTTTATCATATTCCATGAGAAGAAACCCTCAAATCAAGAATTTAATTAAGTTAATCGAAATCACAAAGTAGCAGAATGAGTAATCAGACACAGGAAGTGTGCTTACAGAACATTTATGTACAACCACCCTGCTAGCTAGTGGATATCAGCAAAGGACTGTATCATTTGAGTAAATGTTAAATAGAGAAAAAAAAAGAAATCAAAGAAGACCTGAGGAGACATTCATATGAAACATGGTATGATATGGTATGGTAGGGATATATCTCTGTTTGAAAATCCCTAATTTTTACTTTTTATTAATTTAATTTAATTTTCTTCTGGTTTTATTGAGATATATTCAGCATAGCACTGTGTAAGTTTAAGGTGTACAGCATAATGATTTGACTTACATGCATCATGAAATGATTACCACAATAAGTCTAGTGAACATGTATCATGTGATACAGATATAAAATAAAAGAAAAAAATATTTTCCCTGTGATGAGAACTCTTATGATTTACCCCCTTAACAACTTTTATATATAACATAGAACAGTGTTAATTATATTAATCATGTTTTACATTACATCTCTAGTACAAAACAGAAAGAGAATCATAGATACAGAGAACAGGTGGTTGCCAGAGTGTAGTGTTGGGGGATAAGTGAAATAGGTGAGGGAGATTAAGAGGTACAAACTTCTAGTTACAAAATAATTGTCATAGGGATATAATGCACAGAGTGGAGAATATAGTCAATAATAATATAATATCTTTGTTTGGTTACAAATTGTAACTAGAGTTATTGTGATGATCAGTTTGTAATGTATAGAAATATCAAATCACTATGCTGTGCACCAGGAGCTATCATAGTGTTGTAGGTCAAATATACTTCAAAAACCACAAACAAACAAACTCATAGAAAAAGAGATCAGATTTGTGGTTACCAGAAGTGGGGTGGGGGAGGGGCCATTAGATGAAGGTGGTCAAAAGATGTAAACCTCTAGTTATGATAAAAAAATTCCGAATTAATATCTCCAGAACAGGGTTAGTTGATCTCCATGATGTAAACTGAAAACTATTTGACATTATTATCATTCCGAGGCCTTGGATTTAGAAAAGTTATGAAGAATCACGATAGTAACTTGTGACTATTGCTCTTTTCTCAGCTTTGACATTTTAAAAAATTGATGTGGAGGAATGGGAATTTCTTATCCCAGTAAGTCCCACAAAGATTTTATCTTTCCACCAGTGCTTTCTCTCCCCCAAAATACACCATCTGATATTGTGGAGGCATTTGCTGGTGCACTCATGTGTTAGCCAGAAACACACTGTTCCATCAGAGCCTGGCCATTCTGTAGGTTCTAGAAGTAAAGCCAAAGTGTTCCAGCTTAAAAGTCAGTAGAGGCTCTTATGCACCCTTCAGATCAATTATTCCCATGATCTTCTTTAGGCTGCTGTTTAGGCTGGTCTCTTTATCGTTCTGCAGCATTTACCTTTCAAGCTTCATTGTTGGCAATTTCTCTGGCTGTATCCCAAACTGTAAATCTGTATGATTTACATGATTCCTTCACCTCTATTATCTCATTACTGAGATCTATATGGATTCTGTAACTTTGGCCTGTGGTGATACATGGGAAGAAGACTCACTTCCAAGCTTTGTAAATTATATTATATAAGAGCCTCATGTTGCCAACATTAATACATAGTACCTCAGTGTGATGGTGTGGTGGGGACCACTTTTTCCCAAAGCTAAAAAATAAACAAAAATTCATCATTAGTGTTTGCAGTTCAAATAGCCCATTCACTACCATCTGGACAGCACTCTATAATATTCTCTGAGGCAAAATATTCTTACAAAATATTTGTGCAAAATAGCACAATTCAGCTTTTCTATTATGTAAAGCCTGTCTTAGTAGTAATGTGTTTCTCCAAAAACAAGTGAGTATAACTAGGTAAAAGTATTTTTGGTTTCTTCCTTTCTCATTTCATATTTATCTCTCTTTCCATTTTTATCTTTGGAAAACATGAATGGCATCTCAAGGTACAACTGCTATGTTATAACCATACGGTGATGATATACACATTACTATTACTCTCAATGTTCAATTCCCTCTTGTTATGGGTACATGTAAAACTATACTCTTTGTCCCATGTGATTGAATATGGATGGGAATGACAGGTGTCACTTCCTGGCTGAGGAAGAGAAAAACCTCTGTGCTACTTTCTTGTCTCTTTCTTCATTTGGTCCCTCATGGTTGGGGACCATGGAAGCACTGTGTTGATATGGCTGAACCAACAGGTCAAGTGGCTTAGATTGTTTTGTCATTACCTGTAGGAAACCTGCCAAGGAAGATTCACTTGGATACACAGTGAGCTTTGCATGAGCAAAATACACTTTGATTGTGTTGAACCCTGTGGCACAGGCATTTGTCAATATCACACCACCTTCTAGTTTAGTCTAAGTAATAAAAGTGGTAAGCATAAGGATGGAAGTTTATGCACTAAAGACAGTATAGTAAAAGTATTAAAATAGCTCTGATTCCAAAAGCATTATTGAACTTAAGTAGCAGCCCTTTATATGGACTACCTTCTTCCAGACGTCTTATTAAGTGCAAAAAAAAAAAAAATCCAAATAACAAACAAAAAAAACAATTAAATGACTTAGTTGTTTTTGCTTCAATTTGTTTTGTTTTTTATTTTGTAAATGAAAGAATTTCAAACTAATTTTATACATATAATATGTGTTACTAAATAAGACAATAAACATATAAATATTTATCTCACTATTTACTTGCTCCTGGACTCCTGACAGCTGGCTTCACACCAATGATGACCCAGACAACTAACTTGAGTCTAAATTGCCATTACAGGATACTTTGGACTAGATGACCCTGACCAGGTCACTGAAATTCAAGAAGTCCCTCCTTACTTCACAATGTAGTCTTTCTTGTTTTAAAATTGACTTGCTTTACTTTTTTCACTATGTTGAAAGCATGGAGAGTGAAATTGCAGAACATCTGAAAACTCTGCACCTATTTGAATAATACTATTCTGCAATGTGGAAAAAAATATCCATATTCTACTCTCTTTTATGCCGGACTGATGTGTGCTTTGTTATTTTCACTAGAAAAATGTAACAACTATCAAAGAACAAAGTTGCAAAACAAGGTAAACTGTTCCATTCTTTGCCTGTCTCAGATCCAGCAGCTTTTCAGATTTAGTTTCCGTTTGTTAGAACCGATTGAAATTACGTATTGGAATTTCTTAGCACTCTTTTATAAGCCCAATGAACAGGTGTAATTTTGTTTGGTAGATCAATTCATCCGCTGCACCCTGAAAATATGCCAGGATTATCAAATAACAGCAAATAACCTGGTTGTTTAATTATATCAAGTAAATTCATGCATTTTGATAGAAGTAATAAATTCAAAATGAAATAATAAATCTTACAAGTTGGACAATCTATCCAATTAATTAGATTTTCTTTTCCTAAATTCACATTTCAAATTAAAGGGCATAAATTCACCACCTATACAACCTACTGATAGAATCTTATCAACATAATGCATGTTAGCATCTACATTATTAAAATTCTACCAAAGTCTAAAATGGAGAGGACAGGCATGAATAATCATTTAACATTAATTCTAATGACAAAAGTTTCCATTGCAATAGGGAAATTTTCCTATTATTTTATTTTCACTTCTACAGAGAAGTACCTTGAACTATTCTAATCAATCATGTGTGCATCAGTGCAATGTTTCAAAATGTCTTCATTATTGAGATGCAAGAGTGTACATTTATCTTTCTATCACCTTTTATAGTAAAACGTACTATACAAAATGCAAAACATGATGTTCAATTCAACAGATATATATTGAAAACGAATTAATGACTGGCACTGGCATTTTTAGTGCTCCCCAGGTAATCTTGATATTGTTATTACATACTCAGGTCCATTGAACTTTTCAATTTAATTAAATCAATTAAATTACTTTTATGAGAATATATTCTACTTCTTCACTATTGCTAGTCTGAACTTTACAAGAACAGTAATGTTTTCTTTATAGACATGATGCCTTATCAAATTCCCTTTATGCAGTAGGAGTCTCAAAAGTATTTGTTGAAAGAATAATGAATTGATGTCTTTTTATGTTAATATCAAAATGATGAGAAGGAAATTTAAAAGAGGAACGTAGGAAGTGACTAATGATCCCAACTGCATGGGATATTTATTTACACTGTTGGAGTAAATATCAAAAGATACAAGTAAGGAAGTATTTTTAACATGATTCTTTAAGAATGCTATGGGTTTGGCATTAATACCTACCATTACCTATTGTGTTGAGCAAACTCTCTAGCCAGGAATTTTTTAATATTCCTCCATGCAAACAACAAACTTTAAAACATGAGTTAATATTCATTCATTTTCACTAAGTAGAGATGAAAGAATCATCAGACAAGGGGATCATATGTTCATTTTGTTTATTAGGGTTAATTTTTGGTGGCATAAATAAAATTAAAGAAAAAAATCCTAAGTCTATCAATAGATGAATGGATAAAGAAAATGTGATATACATATAATCAAATATTATTCAACCATAAAAAAGAAGGAAACCCTGTCATTGCAACAACATGGGTAAAACTTGAAGGCATTATGCAAAGTGAAATGTCAGACAAAGAAAGAAAAATCCTCTGTGATCTCACTTGTATGTAGAATCTAAGAAAAAAACAAAAACAAAAAAAACTGAACTCATAGAAACAGAGAGAAGAATGATGGCTGCCAGGGGCTGAGAGGTGGCAGAAATAAAAGGAGATGTTTGTCTAAGGGTACAAATTCCAGTTATAGAAAGAATAAGTTCTGGGCGTATACAGTGTGATGACTATAGTTAGCAAAACTGTATTATATAACTGAAAGTTGTTAAGAGTAGATTTTCAATATTCCTCACCACAAAAAACCCAAGCAGTAAGTATGTGAGGTGATGTATGTGTTAACTAAATTTATTGTAGTGATCATTTCATGATACATATGTATAACAAATTAACACATTGTACACCTTAAACTTACACAATCTTATGTGCCAATTAACTCTTAATAAAGATGGAAAAAGAAAAACAAGGCATCACAAGGAAAGGAAAAATAAAAAAGCCAGAAATCATGATAATGCTAATCTTTGGAGAAAAAGAAAAGGGCATGAAAAAGGTCTTTATTGTCCGATAATACTTTATTTCTTGACATAGGTGGCACTTAATGGGTCGTTTACTTAAAGATAATTTATCTCCACAGTCATTATTTGTGTACTTTTCTCTCAATGAATTTAGTATCTAAATTTTATTATCTAAGAGGCTATAGAGAAATATGCATTTTTCAGGTGAAAGACGAGGAGTTCAATTTTAAAAATGCTGAAGTTGAAATGCCATTTCTAAAGAAGCCCAGTAAATAATTAGATATATATCCTTGTGTCATTCCTAAAGAAGCCCAGTAAATAATTAGATATATATCCTTGTGTCTCAGGGAAATATACTGGTATCGAGATTAAGATTTTTAGAGTTATCAAGATGAAGTTCCATTAGAACTGATAAAATGGTAAACAATTTATGATTAGGAAGCATGGCCAGAACAAAGCCTTGGAATGCAATCAGACATGCAATTAGTAAAAAAGAGTATTTTGTTTGGAACTATCTGCTGTGCATCTCCTAAAATCATGAGAAGGCAAGATGAGTAGTCAAGCACAAAATTCAGCCAGTTGAGAGTAATGTCTTAACATCAATATTCAATGATTAACTTTTTTTTTTCAGTTGAAGTATAGTTGATTTACAATGCTGTTTTAGGTTCAGATGCACAGCAAAGTGATTCAGTTAGACATATACATGTACCCATTCTTTTTCAAATCCTTTTCCGATTTAGGTCATTACAGAATATTGAATATACTTCCCTGTGTTATACATTAGGTCCTTGTTGTTTATCTACTTTATATATAGCATTGTGTTTATGTTATGCCCAAATTCCTAATTTATCCTTCCCCCGCACATTTCCCCTTTGGTAACCATAAGTTTGTTTTCTATGTCTGTGAGTCTGTTTCTGTTTTGTAAGTAAGTTCATTTGTATCATTTTTTTAGATTCCACATATAAGTGATAGCATATGATATTTGTTTTCTCTGTCTGCCTTACTTCACTTACTATGATAATCTCTAGGTCCATCCATGTTGCTGCAAATGGCAGTATTTCATTCTTTTTTATGGCTAAGTATTCCATTGTATATATATACTGTATATATATACCACATCTTTTTCTGTTCATCTGTTGATGGACACTTAGGTTGCTTCCATGTCCACTCCTGCGCATATATCCTGAGAAAACCATAGTTTGAAAAGATACATGCACCTCAATGATTAAATATTGTTGACAAGTCTTGTACTGTACTTGTAGAACATATGGAAAGAGAAATTTCTGAAGAGGCTGGGATAGGTAAACATTGCTCTGTTGGATGTTGTGAGGTACTACTTAGATCCCCTTCAAAAGAGAAAGACTTTCTTCTCTAGTAGCTGGCAGTGCTATAGGCAGACAGCCTTGAGATTTAACCCTCTACAAGGATTTCTCTAGTTAAAGAGAACTGTCTCAACCAAGTGCACATCTCCTTCTAAACATCTTCATACACTGACTGATCAGTGTAAAGCTCCAGTCCTCACGACCTAACTCAGGACAAGACTGAAGAGTCATCTCAGCTTCAGAACTCCCCATAGGGCTGGCTTAGACCAGCTCAAATTTTCCTTCTGCCCAACCCTGCTTCTTTCTCCCAACAGATCCCCAAGAACCTCCGCAAGTTAATCTACATCTCAGAGTCTATTTCCCAAGGAACCTAAAGTGTGACAATTGTCCAATGCTGCAGATACATGGAATAAAATTATATTTTAAAATTTAGCCACAAAGTTCACAAAGTGAATCAGCTATATGTACACATATATCCCCATATCCCCTCCCTCTTGTATCTCCCTCTCACCCTCCCTATCCCACCCTTCTAAGTGGTCACAAAGCATTGAGCTGATTTCCCTGTGCTATGAGGCTGCTTTCCATTAGTTATCTATTTTACATTTGGTAGTGTATATATGTCAGTGCCACTCTCTCACTTCGTACCAGCTTACCCTCCACCCTCCCTGTGTCCTCAAGTCCATTCTGTTCATCTGCGTCTTTATTCCTATACTGTCCTAGGTTCTTCAGAACCTTTTCTTTTTTTCTCTTTTTTTTCAGATTCCATACATATGTGTAAGCATACAGTATTTGTTTTTCTCTTTCTGACTTACTTCATTCTCTATGACAGACTCTATGTCCATCCACTTCTCTACAAATAACTCAATTTTATTTCTTTTTATGGCAGAGTGATATTCCATTATATATATGTGCCACAACTTCCTTATCCATTCATCTGTTGATGGACACAGGTTGCTTCCATGTACTAGCTATTGTAAATAGAGCTGCAATGAACATTGTGGTACATGACTATTTTTTTTTCTTTTTTTTTAAGTTGCCACACCTGTCAAAAGTGCTGCCCCTCTTCTTTTCTTTCTTTTTTTTTTAAAATTAATTCATTTATTTATTTATTTTTGGCTGTGTTGGGTCTTCATTTCTGTGTGAGGGCTTTCTCTAGTTGTGATGAGCAGGGACCACTCTTCATCACACTGCACGGGTCTCTCACGGTCATGGCCTCTCCTGTTGTGGAGCACAGACTCCAGACACGCAGGCTCAGTAATTGTGTCTTATGGGCCTAGTTGCTCCACGGCATGTGGGATCCTCCCAGACCAGGGCTCAAACCCACGTCCCCTGCATTGGCAAGCAGATTCTAAACCACTGCACCACCAGGGAAGCCCTACATGAATGTTTGAATTATGGTTTTCTAAGGGTATATGCCCAGGGGTGGGATTGCTGGTTCATATGGTAGTTCTATTTTTAGTTTTCTAAGGAATCTCCATACTGTTCTCCATACTGGCTATATCAATTTACATTCCCACCAACAGTGCAAGTGGGTTCCCTTTTCTCCACACCCTCTCCAGCATTTACTGTTTGCAGATTTTTGATGCTGGCCATTCCGAATGGTGTGAGGTGATACTTCATTGTGGTTTTGGTTTGCATTTCTCTGATGATTAGTGATGCTCAGCATCTTTTCATGTGTTTGTAGGCAATCTGTATGTCTTCTGTGGAGAAACGTCTATTTAGGTCTTCTGCCCATTTTTGATTGGGTTGTTTGTTTTTTCATATTGAGCTGCATGAGCTGCTTGTATATTTTGAAGATTAATCCCTTGTCAGTTGCTTTGTTTGCAAATATTTTCTCCCATTTTGAGGGTTGTCTTTTCATCATGTTTATGGTTTCCTTTGTTGTGCAAAAGATTTTAAGTTTCATTGGGTCCCATTTGTTTATTTAGTTTTTATTTTCATTTCTCTAGGAAGTGGGTCCAAAAGGATCTTGCTGTGATTTATGTCATAGAGTGTTCTGCCTATGTGTTCCTCTAAGAGATTTATAACATCAGGCCTTACATTTAGATCTTTAACCCATTTTGAGTTTATTTTTGTTTATGGTGTTAGGGAGTATTCTAATATCATACTTTTACATGTAGCTGCCCAGTTTTCCCAGCACCACTTATTGAAGAGGCTGTCCTTTCTACATTGTATATTCTTGCCTATCTTTATCAAAGATAAGGAGACCATATGTGCATGGGGTTATCTCTGGGCTTTCTATCCTGTTCCATTGATCTATAATTCTGTTTTTGTGCCAGTAACATACTCTCTTGATTACTGTAGCTTTGTAGTATATTCTGAAGTCAGGTCCCTGATTCCTCCAGTTCCATTTATCTTTCTCAAGATTACTTTGGCTATTTGGGGCCTCTTGTGTTTCCATACAAATTGTGAAATTTTTTATTCTAGTTCTGTGAAAAATACCATTGGTAGTTTGATAGGGATTGCAATGAATCTGTAGATTGCTTTGTATAGTATAACCATTTTCACAGTGTTTGTTCTTCCAATCAAATAACATGGTATATTTCTAGATCTGTTTGTATCATATTTAATTTCCTTCATCAGTGTCTTATAGTTTTCTTCATACAGGTCTTTAGTCTTCTTAGGTAGGTTTATTCCTAGGTATCTTATTCTTTTTGTTTCAGTGGTAAATGGGAGTGTTTCCTGAATTTGTCTTTCAGATTTTTCATCATTAGTGTATAGGAAAGCAAGATATTTCTGTGCATTAATTTTTTATCCTGCTACTTTACCAAATTCATTTATTAGCTCTAGTAGTTTTCTGGTAGCATCTTTAAGATTCTCTATGTATAGTATCATGTCATATGCAAACAGTTGCAGCTTTACTTCTTCTTTTCTGGTTTGGATTCCTTATATATATTTTTCTTCTCTGATTGCTGTGGCTAAAACTTCCAAATCTATGTTTAATAATTGTGGTCAGAGTGGGCAACCTGGTCTTGTTCCTGATCTTAGTGGAAATGGTTTCAGGTTTTCACCATTGAGAATGATGTTGGCCGTGGATTTGTCGTATATGGCCTTTATTATGTTGAGGTAAGTTCCCTCTATGCCTACACCTTGGAGAGTTTTTAACGGAAATATCTGTTGAATATAGTCAAAATCTTTTTCTGCATCTATTGAGATAATCATACAGTTTTTCTCCTTGAGTTGGTGAATATGGTTTGTCATGTTGATTGTGTTGTGTATATTGAAGAATCCTTGCATTCCTGAGATAATCCTCACTTGATTATGGTGTATGATACTTTTAATGTGCTGTGGATTCTGTTTGTTAGTATTTTGTTGAGGATTTTTGCATCTATGTTCATAAGTGATATTGGCCTGTTTGTGTGTGTGTGTGTGTGTGTGTGACATCTTAGTGTGGTTTTGTTATCAGGGTGATGGTGGCCTCATAGAATAAGTTTGGTAGTGTTCCTCATTCTGCTATATTTTGGAAAATTTTGAGAATGATACGTGTTAGCTCTTCTCTAAATATTTGATAGAATTCACCTGTGAATCAATCTGGTCCTGGGCTTTTGTTTTTTGGAAAAATTGTAATCACAATTTCAATTTCAGTGCTTGTGATTGGTCTGTCTATATTTTCTATTTCTTCCTGGTTCAGTCTCAGATGGTTGTGTATTTTTAAGTATTTTTACAGGTCTTTCAGGTTGTCCATTTTATTGGCATATAGTTGTTTGTACTAATCTCTCATGATCCTTTATATTTCTGCAGTGTCAGTTGTTACTTCTCCTTTTTCATTTCTAATTCTAATGATTTGAGTCTTCTCCCTTTTTTCCTTGATGAGTCTGGCTAGCTGTTTATCCATTTTGTTTATCTTCTCAAAGAATCAGATTTTAGTTGTATTGATATCTGCTATTGTTTTCTTCATTTCTTTTTCATTTACTTCTGTACTGATCTTTATGCTTTCTTTCCTTCTGCTAACTTTGGTGGGTTTTTTTGTTGTTGCTGTTGTTGTTGTTGTTGTTGTTTTTCTCCTTTCTCTATTTGCTTTAGGTGTAAGGTTATGTTGTTTATTTGAGATGTTTCTTGTTTCTTGAGATAGGATAGTATTGCTATAAACTTCCCTCTTAGAACTGCTTCTGCTGCATCCCTTAGGTTTTGGGTCATCTTGTTTTCATTGTCATTTGTTTCCAGGTAATTTTTGATTTCTTCTTTGATTTCTTTAGTGATCTCTTGGTTATTAAGTAGTGTATTACTTAGCTTCCATGTGTTTTTACAGATTTTTCCTGTAATTGATATCTAGTCTCATAGCATTGTGGTCAGAAAAGATACTTGATACAATTTCCATTTTCTTAAATTTACTGAGGCTTGATTTGTGACCCAAGATATGCTCTATCCTGGAGAGTGTTCCATGAGCACTTGAGAATAATGTGCATTCTGTTGTTTTTGGATGGAATGTCCTATAAATATCAATGAAGTCCATCTTGTTTAATGTGTCATTTAAAGCTTGTGTTTCCTTATTTATTTCCATTTTGGATGATCTGTCCATTGGTGAAAATGGGGTGTTAACATCCCCTACTATGATTGTGTTACTGTCAATTTCCCCCTTTATGGCTGATAGTATTTGCCTTATGTATTGAGGTGCTCCTATGTTGGGTGCATAAATATTTACAATTGTTATATCTTCTTCTTAGATTGATCCCTTGATCATTAGGTAGTGTCCTTCTTTGTCTCTTGTAATAGTCTTTGTTTTAATGTCTATTTTGTCTGATATGAGAGTTGCTACTCCAGCTTTCTTTTAATTTCCTTTTGCATGGAATATCTTTTTCTATCCCATCACATTCAGTCTATATGTGTCCCTAGGTCTGAAGTGGGTCTTTTGTAGACAGCACTTATATGGGTCTTGTTTTTGTATCCATTCAGCCAGTCTATGCCTTTTGGTTGAAGCATTTAATCCATTTACACTTAAGGTAATTTTCAATATGTGTGTTCCTATTACTATTTTCTTAACAATTTTGGGTTTGTTATTGTAGGTCTTTATTTCTCTTGTGTTTCCTGCCTAGAGAAGTTCATAGAGCATTCATTGTAAAGCTGGTTTTGTAGTGCTGAATTCTCTTAGCTTTTGTTTTTTTTTAAGTTTTTTATTTCTCCCTTGAATCTGAATGAAATCCTTACTGTGTAGAGTAATCTTGATTGTAGGGTTTTCTCTTTCATCACTATGAATATGTCCTACCACTCCCTTCTGGCATGTAGGGTTTCTGCTAAAATATCAGTCCTTAACCTATGGGGATTCCCTTGTACGTTTTTAGTTGCTTTTCCACTGCTGCTTTTCATATTTTTTCTTTGTATTTAATTTTTGATAGTTTAATTAATATGTGTCTTTCTCCTTGGATTTATCCTGTATGGGACTCTCTGTGCTTCCTGTACTTGATTGACTATTTCCTTTCCCTTATTAGGGAAGTTTTCGACTATAATCTCTTGAAATATTTTCTCAGGCCGCTTCTTTTTCTCTTCCTCTTCTTGGTCCCATATAATTCGTATGATGGTGTGTTTAATGTTGTCCCAAGAGTCTCTGAGACTGTCCTCAATTGTTTTCATTCTTTTTTCTTTATTCTGCTCTGTGATAGTTATTTCCACTATTTTATCTTCCAGGTCACTTATCCGTTCTTCTGCATCAGCTATTCTGCTATTGATTCATTCTATAGAATGTTCAATTTCATTTATTATGTTGTACATCACTGTTTGTTTGCTGTTTAATTCTTCTAGGTCCTTGTTAAATGTTTCTTTTATTTTCTCCATCCTGTTTCTAAGATTTGTGTCATCTTTACTATCATTACTCTGAATTTTTTTTCAGGTAGACTGCCTATTTCTTGTTCATTTGTTTGATATGGTGGGTTTTTACTTTGCTCCTTCATCTTCTGTTTATTTCTCTGTCTTCTCATTTTGCTTAACTTACTGTGTTTGGTGTCTCCTTTTTTCAGCCTGAACATTCGCAGTTCCTGTTGTTTTTGGTGTCTGCTCACAGTGGGTTATGTTGCTTCAGTGGGTTGTGTAGGCTTCCTGGTGGAGGGGAATGGTGACTGTGTTCTGGTAGATGAGGCTGGATCCTCTTTGTCTAGTGGGAAAAACCACATCCAGTGGTGTGTTTTGGGGTGTCTGTTAACTTAGTATGATTTTATTCAGCCTCTCTGCTAATGGGTGGGGTTGTGTTCCTGTCTTGGTAGTTATTTAGCATGGGGAGTCCAGCACTGGAACTGCTGGTCATTGAGTGGAGCTGAGTCTTAGTGTTGAGACAGTGATCTCTGGGAGATCTCTTGCTGATTGATATTATGTGGGGTCAGGAGGTCTCTGGTGGTTCAATGTCTTGTACTTGGCTCTCCCACTTCAGAGGCTCAGAGCTGACACCTGACCACAGCACCAAGATCCTCTGAGCCACATGGCTCAGAAGAGAAAGGAGAAAAAAAGAAAGAAACATAAAATGAAATAAAGTTATTAGTATATTTTTTTCAAATATTATTAAAATAAAAATAATACAAAAATGAAGAGAGCAACCATCCAATAAACAAATCCACCAATAATAAAAAGCACAAAAATTCTACTAAAGTAAACATAAAACTCAGTAACTAGTCTGTTGCATACCACAAACCCCAAGTATACAGTTGTTCCCATAGTTCACTGCCTCAATTTTGGGATGAATCATTGTCTATTCATTTATTCCACAGATGCAGGGTCCATTAGGTTGACTGTGAGATTAAATCTGCTGCTTCTGAGGCTGCTCAGAGATATTTCCCTTTCTCTTCTTTGTTTGCATAGCTCCTGGGGTTCAGCTTTGGATTTGGCTCTACTTCTAAATGTATGTTGCCCTAAGGCATCTTTTCTTCACCCAGAATAGAGGGGTTTAAAGAAGCAGCTGATCAGGTTGCTCTGGCTCACTCTGGCCGGGGGGAGGGAGTGGTACTGAATATGGTGTATGCCTTTGGCGGCAGAGGCCAGAATGACACTGCAACAACCTGAGGCATGCCGTGTGTTCTCCTGGGAAGTTGTCCATGTATCACAGGACCCTGGCAGTGGGGCGCTGCAAGGCTCCTAGGAGGGAGGTGTGGATAGTGACCTGTGCTTGCACACAGGATTCTTGCTGGATGCAACAGCAGCCTTAGTGTTTCATGCCCATCTCTGGTGTCCATGCTGATAGCCATGGCTTGACCCTATCTCTGAAGCTCGTTTAGGGGGTGTTCTGAATCTCCTCTCCTCGAATATTATGAAACAATGGTTTCTTGACTCTTAGGCAGTTCCAGACTTTTTCCTGGACTCCCTCCAAGTTAGCTGTGGCTCACTTGCCCTCTTCAGCCTGTGTTCACATAGTCAACCCCAGTCTTTTCCCTGGGATCTGACCTTTGAAACCCAAGTCTCAGCACCCAGCCCCCACCAGCCCTGGCAGATGAGCAGACAAGCCTCTTATGCTGGTGAGTGCTGGTGGGCACTGATCCTCTGTGCAGGATTCTCTCCACTTTGCCCTTTACACCCTTGTTGCTGAGCTCTCCTCCGTGGCTCTTAAGCTTACCCCCACCACGCCCCCATTTCCAGCAATGAAGGGGCTTCCTAGTGTGTGGAAACCTTTCCTCCTTCACAGCTCCCTCCCAGAGGTGCAGGTCCTATCCCTATTCTTTTGTCGTTCTCTCTTGTTTTTTTTTCCTTTTGCCCTACTCAGGTATGTGGGGATGTTCTTGCATTTTGGGACGTCTGAGGTCTTCTGCCAGCGTTCAGTAGGCATTCTGTAGGAGTTGTTCCACATGTAGATGTATTTTTGATGTTTTTGTGGGGAGGAATATGATCTCTACATCTTACTCCTCTACCATCTTGAAAGTCCTCCTTCATTTATTTTCTTGAAGCTTTTGCCCTAGCTATATACAATATATTCTTTATTCAAGGTTAACATAAATCAGTCTTTTATCCATTTTTCAAGAATATAAATTCTGAGAAAATTTTAAATTGTTTATTTCCCTTTTTCTCTATGCTCTATAATCACCATGCATCTTGATTCTCTATATGTCTGGTACCCTATAATAAATAATTATTTTGTTTCATACTGTGAATATCATATTAGGTATACCCATATCCGTATATATTTCTCCACTCTTATTTCCACCCTGCAATTTTAATTTTACTCTCAGGAGTCATATTCCTTCTGCTTGAATACATTTTAAGTAGGTATGTGTGTGCATGTGTGTGTGTGTGTGTGCGTGTATGTGTACACCTCATCTTTAAAATTCCATAGGATTGTTTATCTGAAAAGCTTTTTATGTAATCCTCATATTAAAGTGCAGTTTTTCAGAATAACAAATTTTTTGGTTTCCGTATTTGTGTTGAAAATTTAGCAGTAAATCTTTGTGCTCTTTTGAAGTTTATATTTTTCCTTATTTCAGCTACCTTTAAGATTTTGTGGTTTTCTTTATATTTATTATGTTTAAATATGTTACACTGCTTGGATCTGTGATGTGATGTATTTTTCTCCTTGGGGATATTCTCTTTCATTATTTATTGTATTATGTAACTAGTGCTCACTCTCTTATTCTTCCGGGATTCCATATATATATATATGGAATATACATATATTACTATATTTTTATACTCTTCTGTATTTTCCATTATTTTTTTATTGTCATACTTCAGTCAGCATTTTTTCCATGTCATTCAATCTGCCAATTCTCTTTATTTTTAATCTGCTGTGAAACATCTATTGAGTTCATTTCTGTCACTTAGTTTTCTTGTAGTACTAGAATTTTTCAGTGATTTGTGTCATATCCAGCTTTTCCAATAATTTTTCATTCTTTCATTCCTTTAATATTTCACTCAGCTTTTTAAAAAGTTGATATCAATTACTTGTGTGTCTTCTATCCTTTCATTCTTATTTGGTCTGTTCTTATCCATTCTTAGTCTTGGTTACTATTAAACGATTGGTGAATATTACAGAAAAATGTAGAGATTAGTGAAGACTATGGATGATGGAGAGGAGGATATAATTTGTTTTTCTTTTTTTCCTCCTTGATTAAAGATGAATCTCCTTTATATAATTAAGGTTGAAATAATTCAAAATTAAGATTTAGGCCTTGTGTGGTCTGTTTTCAGTTCATATTTATTCCTAGGCTGCAGCTCTTTGGAGTATTTGATGAATGCCTGAGGTTTTTATCAGAGAACTTCTCTGGTAGGTCCTGAATTCATTTCTTATTCATCAACATCCATAAGTCCACTGAGAGTACAGCTTCATTTCTGTGATTCTCAGCTCTAGCTTTTCTTCCCTCATCTTCATAGTTCAGCCACTGCTTTCCAGTAAGTCTAGAGCAAATCAACACCAATCAATTAGTCTCATTTCTCAGAATTTTCTACTGTTTCTGGTCTTAACAGTGCAAATCCTAGTTTTCTTGATCACTTTGTGATACCTTTAAATATTAGATATTCCATTTGTTCTCAGCAGGTGGATTTGTTCAAAATAACTAGTCATTTTAAACCAAGAGAAACAGAACTTCCTTCCTCTTTATTATTTCTCTCAATAAATGACACAGCACTGACCTTATTTCCCCAAACCAGAATAATTAGGAGTTATGTTTATATTTGCTTTGCCTTGTACTTTATTTTTCCAATAAATCAATAAATTATTTTAAATTCATTACTTTGATATCTTTGAATTCCATCCCCTGCTCCCACCCCTTGTTATCCTCATGGCCACTGGCTGGTTACCCTTAATTTCTCAACTGTATTAAAAATACAACCTTGTAAATGATAACTCTGCCTTGATTTTTGTTGCTTCCTTTATTTTATTTTTACCCTGTCATTCAGAATGTTTGTCTTAAAGTTCAATTCTCATTGCATCATTCCCCTGCTTAAATTCTTTTGAACTATCCTCATAACATTTAAGACAAAATAAAAATCCTTTAGCATGATATTAACATTCTTCCTGAACTGATATGTGTTTATCTCAGCCATGTCCGCTCTCTTGTTTCCATGCTTGCTGTGTATGTTTATGCCACATTTGACTAGTTTAAGTCCCTGAAAACAACATGCCCTTGATTTTGTGCATACCCTCTCCAACTGTTTTTGAAGGACAACTTTTGGTACTGTCTTCTCTAGAATGAATTCTCTGATCAATACCCATCCTCTTTATGACACTCAGGTATGTCTGGATGTGCTGTCTGAGCTCTTCCTCAAACTACTTAAAGGTCTGGGAGAATAATGTGTTCAAGAATATATTTGTTCATAAATAGATACATGACACATGTATCTGAGGTATAGTAAGTGATGGGGAGAGAGGTATAACAAACTTGGAGATGATAAAAATATAGGTGGAAGATGTTTGAAACACTTTTAGAGTGCTACGGAAATCTTTGGAAAGTGCGTGCAGGGAGTTGATGTAATCCCCAAATTTATGCCTGTGTCTAATATATAGTACACTCCAATATATTTGAAATGCATGAAGTATTTGACCAATTTATTATTGAGTTGAGTACATGTTATATACAAATACTCCATCTGATACCAAAAAGCTCACAACCATGATTAAAGTACTGGCTTTGCTCTTAAGGCCTCTACATTCTACTAGTGAGCACATAACATAAACACAAATATATTTTATGTAAGTTCAAATGTGAAGCTGCTATACATTATAAAGGCCATGGCTTTAAAAGAAAGAAACATTCTTATTCTAATGCGAGAGATTTAAACAAAAATCAGTTGTAAACTGGGTGTTTTAAAATATTTTATTTAGAAAAAAATCTCCTATCTGCAAACATTTTTCAAAACAGTATAATGATCTGAATATATTTCACCTAGGTTCACCATTTGTTAATATTTTGACATATTCCTTTTCTTCTTACTGTTCTTTTCATTTTGCTGAACTTTGAGAGTAAGTTGTAGCCATCATAACCCTTCAACTTAAGTACTTGAGCTCATATCTACTAAAAACAGGACATACTCCTTCATGAACACAGTACAGATATTAAATTCATAAAATTTAGCTTTAATATAATAGTATTATCTAATATATAGTTAGTTTTCAACCTTCACAAATTGTTCCCATTCTACCTTTTTTTTTTTTTTAACATCTTTATTGGGGTATAATTGCTTTACAATGGTGTGTTAGTTTCTGCTTTATAACAGAGTGAATCAGTTATACATATACATATGTTCCCATATCTCTTCCCTCTTTGTCTCCCTCCCTCCCACCCTCCCTATCCCACCCCTCCAGACAGCCACAAAGAACGGAGCTGTTTTCCCTGTGCCATGCCGCTGCTTCCCACTGGCTATCTACCTTACGTTTGTTAGTATATATATGTCCATGTCTCTCTCTCGCCCTAAGACACCTCACCCTTCCCCGTCCCCATATCTTCAAGTCTGTTCTCCAGTAGGTCTGTGTCTTTATTTCTATTTTACCGCTAGGTTCTTCATAACATTTTTTTTTCTTAAATTCCATATATATGTGTTAGCATACGGTATTTGTCCTTCTCTTTCTGACTTACTTCACTCTGTATGACAGACTCTAGATCTATCCACCTCATTACAAATAGCTCAATTTCGTTTCTTTTTATGGCTGAGTAATATTCCATTGTATATATGTGCCACATCTTCTTTATCCATTCATCCGACGACGGGCACTTAGGTTGTTTCCATCTCCGGGCTATTGTAAATAGAGCTGCAATGAACATTTTGGTACATGACTCTTTCTGAATTCTGGTTTCCTCAGGGTATATACCTAGTAGTGGGATTGCTGGGTCATATGGTAGTTCTATTTGTAGTTTTTTAAGGAACCTCCATACTGTTCTCCATAGTGGCTGAACCAATTCACATTCCCACCAGCAGTGCAAGAGTGTTCCCTTTTCTCCACACCCTCTCCAGCATTTATTGTTTCTAGATTTTTTGATGATGGCCATTCTGACTGGTGTGAGATGATATCTCATTGTAGTTTTGATTTGCATTTCTCTAATGATTAATGATGTTGAGCATTCTTTCATGTGTTTGTTGGCAGTCTGTATATCTTCTTTGGAGAAATGTCTATTTAGGTCTTCTGCCCATTTTTGGATTGGGTTGTTTATTTTTTTGTTATTGAGCTGCATGAGCCGCCTGTAAATTTTAGAGATTAATACTTTGTCAGTTGATTCATTTGAAAATATATTCTCCCAATCTGAGGGCTGTCTTTTGGTCCTGTTTATGGTTTCCTTTGCTGTGCAAAAGCTTTGAAGTTTCATTAGGTCCCATTTGTTTATTTTTGTTTTTATCTCCATTACTCTAGGAGATGGGTCAAGAAGGATCTTGCTGTGATTTATGTCATGGAGTGTTCTGCCTATGTTTTCCTCTAAGAGTTTGACAGTTTCTGGCCTTACATTTAGGTCTTTAATCCATTTTGAGCTTATTTTTGTGTATGGTGTTAGGGAGTGATCTAATCTCATCCTTTTACATGTACCTGTCCAGTTTTCCCAGCACCACTTATTGAAGAGGCTGTCCTTTCTCCACTGTATATTCCTGCCACCCTTATCAAAGATAAGGTGTCCATATGTGCGTGGGTTTATCTCTGGGCTTTCTATCCTATTCCATTGATCTATCTTTCTGTTTTTGTGCCAGTACCATACTGCCTTGATTACTGTATCTTTGTAGTATAGTCTGAAGTCAGGCAGCCTGATTACTCCAGCTCCATTTTTCATTCTCAAGATTGCTTTGGCTATTTGGGATCTTTTGTGTTTCCATGCAAATTGTGAAATTTTTTGTTCTAGTTCTGTGAAAGATGCCAGCGGTAGTTTGATAGGGATTGCATTGAATCTATAGATTGCTTTGGGAAGTAGAGTCATTTTCACAATGTTGATTCTTCCAATCCAAGAACATGGTATATCTCTCCATCTGTTTGTATCATCTTTAATTTCTTTCATCAGTGTCTTATAATTTTCTGCATACAGGTCTTTTGTCTCCTTAGGTAGGTTTATTCCTAGATATTTTATTCTTTTTGTTGCAATGGTAAATGGGAGTGTTTTCTTGATTTCACTTTCAGATTTTTCATCATTAGTATATAGGAATGCCAGAGATTTCTGTGCATTAATTTTGTATCCTGCTACTTTACCAAATTCATTGATTAGCTCTAGTAGTTTTCTGGTAGCATCTTTAGGATTCTCTATGTATAGTATCATGTCATCTGCAAACAGTGACAGCTTTACTTCTTCTTTTCCGATTTGGATTCCTTTTATTTCCTTTTCTTCTCTGATTGCTGTGGCTAAAACTTCCAAAACTATGTTGAATAAGAGTGGTGAGAGTGGGCAACCTTGTCTTGTTCCTGACCTTAGTGGAAATGCTTTCAGTTTTTCGCCATTGAGGATGATGTTGGCTGTGGGCTTGTCATATACGGCCTTTATTATATTGAGGAAAGTTCCCTCTACACCTACTTTCTGCAGGGTTTTTATCATAAATGGGTGTTGAATTTTGTCAAAAGCTTTCTCTGCATCTATTGAGATGATCATATGGTTTTTCTCCTTCAATTTGTTAATATGGTTAATCACATTGATAGATTTGCGTATATTGAAGAATCCTTGCATTCCTGGAATAAACCCCACTTGATCATGGTGTATGATCCTTTTAATGTGCTGTTGGATTCTGTTTGCTAGTATTTTGTTGAGGATTTTTGCATCTATGTTCATCAGTGATATTGGCCTGTAGTTTTCTTTCTTTGTGACATCCTTGTCTGGTTTTGGTATCAAGGTGATGGTGGCCTCGTAGAATGAGTTTGGGAGTGTTCCTCCCTCTGCTATATTTTGGAAGAGTTTGAGAAGGATAGGTGTTAGCTCTTCTCTAAATGTTTGATAGAATTCGCCTGTGAAGCCATCTGGTCCTGGGCTTTTGTTTGTTGGAAGATTTTTAATCACAGTTTCAATTTCAGTGCTTGTGATTGGTCTGTTCATATTTTCTATTTCTTCCTGATTCAGTCTTGGCAGTTTGTGCATTTCTAAGAATTTGTCCATTTCTTCCAGATTGTCCATTTTATTGGCATAGAGTTGCTTGTAGTAATCCCTCATGATTTTTTTTATTTCTGCAGTGTCAGTTGTTACTTCTCCTTTTTCATTTCTAATTCTATTGATTTGAGTCTTCTCCCTTTTTTTCTTGATGAGTCTGGCTAATGGTTTATCAATTTTGTTAATCTTCTCAAAAAACCAGCTTTTCATCTTATTGATCTTTGCTATTGTTTCCTTCATTTCTTTTTCATTTATTTCTGATCCGATTTTTATGATTTCTTTCCTTCTGCTAACTCTGGGTTTTTTTTGTTTTTCTTTCTCTAATTGCTTGAGGTGCAAGGTTAGGTTGTTTATTCGAGATGTTTCCTGCTTCTTAAGGTGGGCTTTTATTGCTATAAACTTCCCTCTTAGAACTGCTTTTGCTGCATCCCATAGGTTTTGGGTCGTTGTATCTCCATTGTCATTTGTTTCTAGGTATTTTTTAATTTCCTCTTTGATTTCTTCAGTGATCACTTCGTTATTAAGTAGTGTATTGTTTAGCCTCCATGTGTTTGTATTTTTTACAGATCTTTTCCTATAATTGATATCTAGTCTCATGTCATTGTGGTCGGAAAAGATACTTGATACAATTTCAATTTTCTTAAATTTACCAAGGCTTGATTTGTGACACAAGATATGATCTATCCTGGAGAATGTTCCATGAGCACTTGAGAAAAATGTGTATTCTGTTGTTTTTGGATGGAGTGTCCTATAAATATCAATTAAGTCCATCCTGTTTAATGTATCATTTAAAGCTTGGGTTTCCTTATTTATTTGCATTTTGGATGATCTGTCCATTGGTGAAAGTGGGGTGTTGAGTCCCCACTATGAATGTGTTACTGTTGATTTCCCCTTTTACGGCTGCTAGTTTTTGCCTTATGTATTGAGGTGCTCCTATGTTGGGTGCATAAATATTTACAATTGTTATATCTTCTTCTTGGATTGATCCCTTGATCATTATGTAGTGTCCTTCTTTGTCTCTTCTGATAGTCCTTATTTTAAAGTCTATTTTGTCTGATATGAGAATTGCTACTCCAGCTTTCTGTTGGTTTCCATTTGCATGGAATATCTTTTTCCATCCCCTTACTTTCAGTCTGTATGTGTCTGACGTGTGTCTCTTGTAGACAGCATATATATGGGTCTTGTTTTTGTATCCATTCAGCCAATCTGTGAATCTGTGTCTTTTGGTGGGAGCATTTAGTCCATTTACATTTAAGGTAATTATCGATATGTATGTTCCTATTCCCATTTTCTAAATTGTTTTGGGTTCGTTATTATAGGACTTTTCCTTCTCTTGTGTTTTTGTCTAGAGAAGTTCCTTTAGCATTTGTTGTAAAGCTGGTTTGGTGGTGCTGAACTCTCTCAGCTTTTGCTTGTCTGTAAAGGTTTTAATTTCTCCATCAAATCTGAATGAGATCCTTGCTGGGTAGAGTAATCTTGGTTGCAGGTTTTTCTCCTTCATCACTTTCAGTATGCCCTGCCACTCCCTTCTGGCTTGTAGAGTTTCTGCTGAGAGATCAGCTGTTAACCTTATGGGGATTCCCTTGTGTGTTATTTGTTGTTTTTCCCTTGCTGCTTTTAATATGCTTTCTTTGTATTTAGTTTTTGACAGTTTGATTAATATGTGTCTTGGCGTATTTCTCCTTGAATTTATCCTGTATGGGACTCTCTGTGCTTCCTGGACTTGATTAACGATTTCCTTTCCCATATTAGGGAAGTTTTCAACTATAATCTCTTCAAATATTTTCTCAGTCCCTTTCTTTTTCTCTTCTTCTTCTGGAACCCCTATAATTCGAATGTTGGTGCGTTTAATGTTGTCCCAGAGGTCTCTGAGACTGTCCTCAGTTCTTTTCATTCTTTTTTCTTTATTCTGCTCTGCAGTAGTTATTTCCACTATTTTATCTTCCAGGTCACTTATCCGTTCTTCTGCCTCATTTATTCTGCTATTGATCCCATCTAGAGTATTTTTCATTTCATTTATTGTGTTGTTCATCATTGTCTGTTTCATCTTTATTTCTTCTAGGTCCTTGTTAACTGCTTCTTGCATTTTGTCCATTCTATTTCCAAGATTTTGGATCATCTTTACTATCATTATTCTGAACTCTTTTTCAGGTAGACTGCCTATTTCCTCTTCATTTGTTAGGTCTGGTGGGTTTTTATCTTGCTCCTTCATCTGCTGTGTGTTTTTCTGTCTTCTCATTTTGCTTATCTTACTGTGATTGGGTTCACCTTTTTGCAGGCTGCAAGTTCGTAGCTCCCGTTGTTTTTGATGTCTGTCTCCAGTGGCTAAGGTTGGTTCAGTGGGTTGTGTAGGCTTCCTGGTGGAGGGGACTAGTGGCTGTGTTGTGGTGTATGAGGCTAGATCTTGTCTCTCTAGTGGGCAGGTCCACGTCTGGTGGTGTGTTTTGGGGTGTCTGTGGACTTATTATGATTTTAGGCAGCCTCTCTGCTAGTGGGTGGGGTTGTGTTCCTGTTTTGCTATATGGTTGGCATAGGTTGTCCAGCACTGTAGCTTGCTGGTCGTTGAGTGAAGCTGGGTGCTGGTGTTGAGATGGAGATCTCTGGGAGATTTTCGCCGTTTGATATTATGTGGGGCTGGGAGGTCTCTTCTTGACGAGTGTTCTGAAGTTGGCTCTCCCACCTCAGAGGCAGAGTCCTGACTCCTGGCTGGAGCAGCAAGAGCCTTTCATCCGCTCGGCTCTACTGCCTTCTTTAAGTATAAATGCCAATCATTCGGTGCCAAAATTCTGAGGCAAATTTTTAAGCCGTTCCTCTCCGAAGTCCCCATTCTGCCTTTAATAGAACAGGATTAAATCAAGGACCCAATCAAGGACCATGCATTTCATTCAGTTTTTATGTCTTTATAGTCTCTTTTAACTTGGAACAATTCTCAAAAACTTTTTGGTCTTTAATAGATTGTCATTTTTAAGAGTACAGAATTGTGTGTATGTGCACATCCCTCTGTGCTCATGTGTGTGACTAGGACTATTTCATCATGATTATGTTCAAGTTATACATTTTGGGCAAGATTAACACATTCTGGCAGGTGACATTTTTACAAGTTTTGAAAGATGGAACACATTTATATCGAGAGATGAAGTGTGGCACAGAAGATACTTAGAACTAAGAATTGAAATGAAGATTGTTCTTAATCCTAGTACAAGGCTCTTACCACTAACTATAGATTCTATGGATGGCTTATTTATAGTATGAGATTATTTTGATCAATGCAAAATTATTAAAAATTAGATGTGTCAGATAGAAGGTTTGAACTATGCTTTTAAAAGATAGATTTAAGTATGATATAGCTAGAACTGGTTTACTATACAAAATATTTAACACTAATCCCTAGTTAATTGCAGATATAGGGAACCTGTAATGTCTCAGAAATTCAGTTTTAATCTTTAGTGTATTCATGGTTTTGACAGGTGAAACTGTAGAACTTTTATCTTTGGAACAGAGGCTATATTCAGTATTAAAGCAATAAGCTTTAATATACCTTTAATATATTGAATATAGCTAATACTGAATAAGCTAATAATTAACATCTGCCATTTGAAACATTTAAAATGAGATGAACATGGTATCTCTATTGGATAATGTAGAATCAGTGAGACATAAAGTAATAACTTTCTTGTAGACCATCCCCTTATTTAGTAGATAAAGTAAACCCAGAGAGATGATGATTTGCCCAACTTTACAGAGCTGGAAAGTGATTTATATTAATCTCTTATCCAGGATTCTCAATTCATTGTCTAACTGACAGATTCCTAGAATATGCTTGCAGAAATCACAGAATTTCTATTTCATGGATAGCCTCTTGCCATGTCTGTCACTTTGGTAGATCAGGCCTTTCACAGTTGGTCCCGGTGTTCCAATTGTAGTTTAGTGACAGAATGGGGAATGCTGGAAAAGATTTGCAACTGCTTTATCAGACACATTTTGAGCCTCATTCATCCTGACCTTGAAGCATTTACTCACTAAAGTGGTCCACACCATGAAGCTTCTTTCAGATCAGAGCCAAGTTTCAAGTGCCATATACCAAAAGAGACATTATTTGCCACATGATTCTTCAAATATGAACTCAAAACACTTTTATCATCCATGTTTCTAATCCATTAGCATTATTGACTTTGCTGTGAAATGAGAGTAATTCAATTTCAGATTATATTATAAAGCTGAAATTATTATAGGTTTGCCTGCTAGTTTTACAGTAGTTAAGGTTATGTCAGGGTCTTCATGCTGAAGCTTTATATTTAAAAGTTTTACAGTCAGACATTAAAAAGAAAAAAAAAAGCCAAATGGCTTTTGAGACTCTGTTGGCACCTGTGAGAAATCCACGTCAGGCTTTTTATTCAGAGAGATCCATATTGATATGGGCAAGTCTCTCTGCTTAGTAACTTTCATTATTAGATTGGCTCTGAGTACCATTGACACATTTTCCTAATATTACAGGGGGGTCCATTCTTGGGTTTATTTGGCCTCAGCATCAGGTACAGAGCTCTATGTTGTACAGTAAACAGAAGGCAGAAGACATGGTACAAATCATCCAGTCCCTTACCACCTGTCTGACTATGGGAAGGTTACTCAATATTGTTGGGACTCAAGTTATTTAAAATGTTAAAAAAGGAGGACAATTTATCCTATATTCCTGAAAGCAGGGAACTCAACCTTTTGAAATCCATTCCAATACTCATATCTGTGTTTATATTAAATGAGGAGTCAGCTAATATAAGGGATCCTTAGGAGTAGGAGAGAGATTGCTACCTCCACATTTCATTTGAGACCAATTACAGAAAGCTCATTCTCCAAAATATCTAACATAAGTTAGGCACCTTACTTAAAGCATATTTACTTAAATTATCTTCCCAATAAATTTCAAATGAACAGTTAGCTATTAAAGATTTGACATGGGTATTCTGAAGACAGAGCTGTGTTAAATATACCTGAGGATTCATATGCAGGAAACAGCCAGAAAGAAAATTACTGGTCACTGATGGAAAGCTCCCTGAGGTCAGAAAGAGTAGTGAACTAAGAAAAGAGTGGATGGTAATAAGCTGAGATTTTCTGCATAATTCTGCTCATGATCACCAGTTTTCATTCATTTATATTTAGCTCTACTCCACATAAATTTAATCCTCTTATAGGTAAAGCAGTGTTTTGATATCATGCTAGGTTTAAATAAATAAGATGGCCTTCATGTGTCCTGGAAATTTATGACAACTTTAAGGAAACTGTGTAAATTCTTAATAACAGCAATAGTTTGTATGTCTTCTGCATTTATTAAGTGGCTTACATGAAGTTGTGTAATTAATATACATCATCTAAATTAATAGTCATAAAAATCCCACGAGGGTGTTATCTTCTTCATTTCACTCATAATGAAACAGAAACTAATAGAGGAGAAAAAACTTTATCAAAGTCATCTGTGAGTGGCAAATTCAGTACTAGGGTCCAGCTTTACCAAAACCTGTACTTTTAAACTCCCTGTTATACAATCTCCCACAATTTAGGCTGTATCTTTCCTAGGAGGACAGAGCAACAAACTAATCCATGAGTGAAGCTGAGAAAAACATTGTGGAAATAGAATCTCTAACATTAAACATTCCATAAATGAGACCAACTAGCACAATCCAATGTTTCTAAATCCTGTAGTTTCTATTTCCAAATATCTGTCATCTACTCCTTTATCTCTATCCCTATAATCCCTACATTTGTCCAGGTCATTCTCTTGTTTCACATGATTCACTGAATGCTCTCATCGAAGTTTTTCATGTTCCACAACCCCTGTAGGCAATACAGGTTCAGAGACCCTGATATATGCACCTAATTGTTCAGTAACATAAAACTAACTGGAAGCCTCCAGAACATCACAGTTGGCTGATTCCTAGTGTCTTTTAACTGATAATGCTAAATAAAAGGTGCATCTGCTCATAATAGGAGAATCCCTGGGGAAGTACTGAGCTAAATTTTCAGGGGCATCACCAGTTACTCTCTATTAGCAACAGCCATTATGCCCTTCCTTAAATTTCTCAAACATGTCATACTTCTTCCTGACTTAGGACCAAGAAACAAGTTCTCTGTTTTCATTGTTTTGTACCCTCGGCCCTCACATGTAGCTAATTCTTACTCTCCCTTCAGACTTCTGATTAAATACTGTTTTTCTTAGTAAGCCTTTCCTGACTTAATATAGTTAGTGAGATTTTCCTATTAGCTTCTCAAAGAGCATTTTACACTTTCACTCAGCAACAATCTTCACATAATTGTAACTGCAATTCATTCTTTCATTCACTCACAAAATATTTTTGAGTGTTTATTTCATACTGGGAACTATTCTAGAAGAAGACAGCAAAATTATAAATTATACATACATACATATATATATAATATGTATATAATAAATGTATTGATATTAAAAAAGTACAGCATGTTTTATATCAGTAATTCTGAGTTGGATAAAGTGACTTGGACCACAGGTTGTAGAGTTAAGTAAAGTGGCAAAGGGTTTTAAAGTTAGGCTTCACTTAAAGAGTGAGAGTTTAACTTAAAGGAGGTGAAAAATATCTCATACGTATCTATAAAAAGAGCCATCAGGTAAAGAAGAAAACTTGCTATAAGGTGTGGACACGGTTACTATGTTTAAAGGACAGTAAGGAAGACTTCATGGCTGGAATGGAGTAAACCATACACAGGATATATAACTTTGATTTACAATGGGAATCAAAGTTGTAATGCTGGACAAGATCAAATAAGGTCTTAAAGTACTTCTGCTTTTACTGAGTGAAAAGAGGTGCCATTGGTGGAGTTTAAAAAGAATATCTATGTAACCTTATGTTTAAATGGATCTCTTTTGTAGCTATTGGAATAGACCATCAGAAGTCAAGGATAAGAACAGGGCAATGTGTTTTGAGGCTATTGTACTAATCCAGATGAGAGACAATGATGGCCAAGACCATGGTGACTACAATGAAGATGGGGGAGAAATGAACAGATACTGTAGCTGTATTAGAGGCACAATCAGCTAAATTTTTTGACAGTTCAGATTTAGATGCATATAAAGGAGGATAGTTAAAAATTATCCCAGGTTTTAATCATCTGAGCAACTGGATGGATGGAATTTCCAATAAAATTGGAGAAGACTGTGTGTGCCAGGCAGGAGCTCATTGAAAACCATATTGCTAAACGACATCTACAGTGGGAAATGGCTGTGTGGTTTTCAAAAAACACACAAATGCGGTATATGTGGCTAAAATACAGATGCAATCGTACCCTCGGGTAATGCTACCAAGCATGTCCCCCAACAACAGCAGCAAAGCTATTTCATGGTTCAACCATTTTATGCTCACTAACCATGCAAAATGTGCCATGGAGAATGGTAGGAGTTGAACATGTTTGATCAAGACAGGAATTGCTGAAACATATAAGGAAGAGAATGGTATTTTCCATTATGTGATTTGCCATTATACACATTTTAAAGAGTGGTCTCAGCATAATCCATGGCGATACATTTTTAACTGTAGAATTTATGATGTCATAATATATATGCTATAGAAACATATATCCTCTGCCTATAATTAAGATCATCAGCAAACTTCTGAAACAAGAGTAGTGGAAGAAAAGTTTTACTACATACCAAGAACAGTGCAAATATTTTCTGTTTTTATTTTTGTTGTTTTTTTAGATTTGTTTTTAGATTGTCTCTTTATCTATTTTTAGCCTCCCATGTGGAAAATACTGATTTTCTTCAATTTCCAGACTGGGAAGCTGTGTGATAGGGAAATTAAGAAAATCACTAGTTCACACAACTACAAATTGATAGAGCTATAATTTGTATGTAAATTCGAATCTGTGCTCTTGGCTACCAGGAAATAAGACATTTGACTGGAGACCTCCAAAATATAATGCCAGCTTTTCAACTTTCGATTTTGGTAAGCTATCTGGTTGTAATCATACCCAATTCACTTCTGTTGAGAAACAGCTCTCTTAGCTGAAATACATTTTCTCCCTCTTAAAACAACTTAAATTATGGCCAATTACAATACTCACTCCATGAATAAAACCTTTCTGTCCTTTCTAGCTTTTGTATTTTTCCTCTCTGACCTCCTCTAATACTTAACATGTGAAGTAAACCATTTAGTTGTATGTTACTGATTGTTCTAATATGTTACTAGTTTTAGATTATTTCTTTCACAAATTGGCACTAATTCAGAGCTTAATAAATTGACTATTGATTGAATAACTCTGGAGTAAGCTAAAGTTGAGAAAAATGAGTATTTAAAATGTTAAATAACTAGAGAATTTTCTTAATTCAAAATTCCCCTTTACCTATCACTTGTCCAAAGGTAAGCCTTCTCATAATTTTAATCAGAAAGGATTATAGTGGTGGAAGCCTTGGGCTTAATATTCCATGGCAGGAAGCAATCACATGCAACATGTATGAGATTATTTTTTGGGTCCTTTTCTAACTCGAGTTTACATTATCCCATACCCAGAAATTATAGGACACCAGAAATCTCAATATTTTTCAACCTTCTTTTAAATTTAGTTTTTCAGATGAAATCATTCACTGTAATTTTAATCTTTCAAAATGAAACAAATAGACTGAATAATCTTTAACAGGAAGAAAATCTGGATTAATTAATTAAGAATGAAAGTGAATTAACCCCAAATTTATTATTCCATTGACAGACTCATGCATGAAGACTTGCCCCCAACCATGAGAATAGGAAAATACAACTTTTATTTTTAACTATAACTCTAGGGCCTCAGTCTCTATCTTCTACTCATATCCTCTCCTATGGGTACATGGTGGTCTCTAAGTATGTAGCATCATTGAGGTCTGAATCTTGCACAGTGATTTTCCTATTTTATTGGAGTGTTCTCTCAAGTGCCAAAAATTCTACCATTTTAATAATTTTTATGAAATATATCATATTTTGTGTATAAAATGAAATGTACATAATTAAACAGGTCCTTTCAGTTTCAAGGGAAATGCTATGACTTTATGTACAGATTTCATTTGATGAATACAAATTGATGATTATTCAAAATAGAATTTATGGTGAGCAAATCTAGTGGCTTCTTTGTGTTGTGAAACCCCTTTATGATATTCTTTGGTTTGATATTCAGAGTAAAAATTAATAATGATAATGCAAGTTTTTAATGGACAGTAGCCTCATTATTTAAGAAAAAAAACACTTTGAAGATTTTCAGTCATCCAGTTGTTTAGCTCAAGAGGTGAAATTCCAAGATCATGGAACATAGGAGAGAAAGATCTGATGTCAGAGTGGAATAACAATTTATAAAGAATGACCGTGTCTAAGGTTGGATGTGAATGGACTGGGATGGAGAGACGGGCCAGTAGAGCCAAAAAGGCTCCTAGATGTCACTGTGAGCATAAGCAGTTGGGAAATCTAACAAAAGCTGTAGGAAGACATCATATTTAAACATTCTGAGTTTTCAGTTATGTGGAAAGTTGGTCCTGTGCTTAGGGCTTTCTACATTCAAGTTTAGCCACTGCACTGTTTACCATTATGTAAGGGCTTCAGAAATAGTTATTTAAACTGTGGTCTTGCCCAAACCACAAAGTGGCAGCTCTAATTTACAGCAGCAACCTACAAATACCTGTACCACATGCTACCATTCTGAAGATCTTCCAGATATAAGCAGGAAAGCCATTTC
>NW_006794736.1:203639-244848 GCF_000442215.2 Lipotes vexillifer
AGGCAAATTGAGAATTAATATTAGCCTGATTAAGTCTGAACTGAATCTACTTTCAACATTCTCATTTTGGTTCTTTTCAAAATCCAATTAACTTATACAGCTGATTAGCGTTTGGTAGTTCTGATTTTACAGCCTGTAAATTTCTCTCATCATTGCCTTCTCCTTCATTTTCATGACTTTAATCCAAATATTAAAATGAGGTCTGATGAAGTATGTCCACACTAGCCAGTTTAGAGCCTGAAAATTGCATGTATAGCTATCATTATTCATGTTTTCAGAAGCCAATGTCATGCTTAAAACAGACAAGCAGAAGGAGCCATGAAAGCAAACAGGGGTGCCAAGCCTGATGACATAAATTATATGGAAAAAGTATGTTTACCACATCTAAATGCTTCCTTTTTTTATTTTCTCATGATAAGCAAATAAACAATGAACACTACTGTATAACTATGCTTCTTGGAGAGAACCAAGAAAGTACACCATGTATTAGGAAATTGACCTAATTTTTTGAAATCCTTTACAAGACTAAATATTCTTTTTATCTGACATGTCCAAAGTAATGCCAAGCTCATAGTATCTACAGTAAATGATGATGCCATGTACTTCCTATGAAGCTACTATGGGAATATGAGATGCTTTTTTAAAAATTACATTAAGTGATTTCTAGTTTAGGGTTAAATCCATGGCCTGAAATTTCTTTTTCTACTAATTTGACAGATTGAAGACCCTGAACAAACTTCTAGGTGGAAACAACTAGACAAGTAAGGAAACTGCAGAGCTCCCAAACTTAGTGAAACTAGTAATTTTCAGAGGTAAGTGAAGGACAGTCACCTCTAAGCCTGTGAGTTTCTCTGTATATCCTGAGTTTATGTTTTCTCAACTGTATGAGGCATGAGGAACAAGAGATACCTCCCAGAGTTTGTCAAAGTGGAAACACAAAAGAAGACTCCAGAAAAAAATCTAGGAACCTAAAGAATGCTTCCCTTTTCCAAGAAACCATGCTTCTCTTGACTCTTGCAGGCAGTGGAAGGAAAAAATAATTTCTGCTGAGAATTTCTACTCACCAGACTGCCATCATGTGTGTTTTCAGTCCAAATCCTTGCTGCTTTGTTGCCTAAGAAACCTTGGTTATTTCAGGACTTTTCCTTGACACAAAGTACAAATTTGTACAATTCAAGAAGAAAAATAGCAGTTTATTCATAGTCATAGAGCTATAAGAGAACTGTGGTGAACCTGTTATTCCCTTGGTTTATGCTGCTCTGTGTGTATCAGCCCACATAGCCCCTGGACCATAGATTGATTGACCAGGTCACACTTGATTGGACCAAGCCTAGACTGGGTCGGAACAGAGTCAAAGCTTATTTCTTTCCTGGGAATTTGTACTTAGAATACAAAGATTCTAGGTGGTCTCTATAGATATTTCAACTGGAAGATTATACAGAACTAGAACTAGAGATACTTGATAGAAGCACAGCAGAAATGTGGAGGAATACACAAGGAGAGAAAGCATATGTGAGGAAAAAGAAGACGAGAGGAGCTATAGGTGAGTTTTCACTTCCTACTTTTAGTCCCTCATGAGAAACTTGCATCCTTCAAACAAATTCCTCTTTACTAATTAAAGCAAGTTTGAATGGGTTTCTAATCACTGAAGCTAAATAAACCCAATTGTAATAAGATCTTGATGTTAATTAAGCTCAGGGCTCTTATTTTATAGATGGAGAAACTGAGACCTAAGAGCGTAAAGGAAATCTTCGAGAGTAACATAATGACTTACCCTTAACTGAGTTCCAGGACCCCTAGATCCCAAGATATTATATCTACTGACTCTTTGCTTTTGTTAATTAACAGTTAAGGACAAGTCACTGTTCCATTCTTATTCTATCACTGGTAAAGATATTGAGTCCACTTCTTAATCAATATTGAATAAACTAACTACTCATTTATGCAATCATCAGAAGCTGCCTAAGGAATGCATTTTTCATAACAGATATGTGAAGAAAGCAAGAAATAGAATATTGAACATTTAGAAAGCACTATTAATAACACAGTGACTAAGAATTAATATGTCCCTAGTCAATGAACAATAACTCTCTGTTACAGTCAATATATGGTTATGTGGATGTACCTCACTGAATTCACTCATTTCATTCGTCTTCACAATGAATAGAGCAGTGGGTTGTAACAACTGGCAAGAAATAGACTCTATCAGCTGTAGCCCATTTGTTTTCCAAGACAGGATATGGACAAAGAATCGTTGACCTCACTGGATCCAATTTCATAGAAAATGCAGTGATTCCTACTTCACACAAAGAAGTACCTACCTCAGGCTTCTCAATTGGATGCTCTTATATATTTCATCAATTCAATGACCTTGAATGAACTGACTGTTGCATAATGCATTTCTTTTCTGAATTGACAAAGTATTTACTGCAGTGATCAAATAATTATTAATATATTTATCATTAGATGGATATAAATAAATCTAGTGAATTATATCTACCTTCCCATGATGAGAGTTTGTTTTCTTTGGTAGATTTTTAGAATTGAGATCTTAGAGAGTACAAACAAAACCAAGAATCTAAAAGACTTCAGTAGCAAATGAAATTATATGATGCTTATCATGATTACCATTACTATTAATAATAAGAATCACTGACGGGAAGAATCAGATTATTCATTTATTCATTCACCTAGAAAATATTGTCTCAACTTTCTCCCTACCCAAGAACTGGCAGACAGAACTTTATGTGTTTTTTCAGTCCATAAACATTAATTGAGAACATATTCCATATCAGACAAAGTTTGAGAGGCTTGGGAAATATCAGTAAACAAAGCAGATCCTTGTTCTCATGGAATTTAAACTAAGAAGTTTATGTCTTCCATTTGGTTAATGCCTGCCTTGGTTTCCCATCCTACCCAGGTGAAGTCCAACCTCCTTACCATGGTCTGTAAGGTCTGAGGTGATATGACCCTTGCCTGCATCTACTGTTTATTCACCCAAATCAGTGGCACCACCCTTGGTCTTCCTGAGATGAGCTGAGCCTTCCTCCTTTCCTTTATACTTAACTTTCCTGTGCCAGGAACTTGTTGCTTACATCTTTGAAGGGCTGGATCCTCCTGCTTTTACAGCTTCAAAGATCACTGCTACAAAGATCACTTTTCTAATCACACCATTAAAAATAAAAACAAAAACAAAACACCCATCCCCAAGTCTTTCTATCATGATAATTTTTTTTCCCTTAATACAGCCAAAATTACCTTGTTTGTTAAATTGTTTGGCTGTTTATCCCATCTCTTCTCCCTTCATAGATTTAAGTTCTGTAAGAGCAAGTATATATACTTTCTTTCTTATTCACTGTCTTACCTCCAGCCCTTAAAATAGAGCTTGGAATTTATTAAGCTGTCATAAAATATACTGTAGAATATAAATAAATAATAGTGAATTCATATTTATGTATGTCTTTCTTAGTGTAAAATATCAAACCAATTTTTTGCAAGAATTTAATTACTCATCCAACATTAATGCATTGCTAAAAGTAATACCGGCTTGGAGCAAACTTAATTTCTCTAATTGACAGACTGATAAAAAGGTGAAAAATGAGGGAAAAGTCTCATTTCTGAGTGGATTGAGGTCATCTAGTCTTTTTCTTTTTTTTGCTTGTAAATTGCATGATTATTAGAATTATGCCAACACATAAAATAGACATTTTTGCATGTGGGTATTTTCAGGTATATTTAACTCAGGATTATAAATCACTTAGGGAAATGATTTATGTAAATTTAGAATTCATTAGCATGTATTACATTATTTTCCTTACAATTCAAGCAAATAGAAGAAGTCAAATGGATCAAGTTAGTAAGAAAACAAAAAAAGACAAAAAGAAAGAAGAGCAATTTGCTAATAATCTCATTACTGTGTTGATAAATAACCAGAAATGGATAAGTTCCAGGCACAGAAATCTTTCTACTTTCATTGTAATTCAAATTGAGTAAAGGAGACCAGTCTTTCCTTGTTAGCAATAAATAGTTGATTTTATGCCTCAGCTTATAGGCATCTTTCCGATGACACTGGGCAAAATGCATTTGATCAACATAAAAACAAGTTTAATTAACTACTCTAAAAATCCTACTGCCATGTAGTTATTCTAATTATTGGAAATCTCAAGTAACCTGTTGATAGAAATGAGTTGCAAGTTGGATAGTAAAGAGTCAAATTAGTTTCAAATCCTGATTCTGCCACTTAGTGGCTTTAAGAGATTGTCCAGTTTATCTAGACTCTTGGAAGGTTGGTTATCTTATATATGAAATGGAATAAAGAATTTCCATATGACATGGTTGTAATGAAATTCAAGATAATGCATATATTTTTCATCTTTTCCATATATATGCCCAGGAGTGGGATTGCTGGATCATATGGTAGCTCTATTTTTAGTTTTTAAGGAACCTCCATACTCTTCTCCATAGTGGCTGCACCAACTTACATTCCCACCAACAGTGTAGGAGGGTTCCCTTTTCTTCACACCCTCTACAGCATGTATTGTTTGTAGATTTTTTGATGATGGACACTCTGACCAATGTGAGGTAATACCTCATTGGGGTTTTGATTTGCATTTCTCTAATAATTAGCAATGTTGAGCATCTTTTCATGTGCCTGTTGGCCATCTGTATGTCTTCTTTGGAGAAATGTCTATTTAGGTCTTCTGCCCATTTTTTGCTTGAGTTGTTTGTTTTTCTGATATTGAGTCATATGAGCTATTTGTATATTTTGGATATTAACCTATTGTTGATCGTATTGCTTGCAAATATTTTCTCCCATTCCGTAGGTTGCCTTTTTGTTTTGTTGATAGTTTCCTTTGCTGTGTTAAAAAACTAAACATACAGCTACTACATGATCCAGCAATCCTATTTCTGGGCATATATCCAGAAAAGATGCAAATTCTAATTCAAAAAGATTCATGCACCCCAATGTTAATAGAAGCACTATTTACAATAGCCAAGACATGGAAACAATTTAAGTTCCCATCAACAGATGACTGGCTTAAGAAGATGTGGTAATATAATGGAATATTACTCAGCCATAAAAAAGAAAGAAATACTGCCATTTGCAGCAACATGGATGGATCTAGATATATCATATTAAGTGAAAAAAGTTAGGCAGAAAAGACAAATATTACATGATATCACTTATATGTGAAATCTAAAAAAAATACAAAAGAATCTATATAAAAAATAGAAACAGGCTCACATCAAAAACAAACTTAATTGTTACCACAGGGGAAAGGGACATGGGGAGAGACAAATAAGGAGTATGGGATTAACAGATTCAAACTGCTATACATAAAATACATAAGCAACAAGGATTTACCATATAAATATATTCAATAACTTGTAATAACATATAATGCAAAATAATATGAAAAATATGTATATATCTGAATCACTTTGCTGTTCACCTGAAACTAACACAACATTGTAAATCAACTATACTTCAATTTAAAAAAAAGGTAATGCACATAGTATGTTTGATACATTATGAGCACTGAATATATATTATTTTTATTTCTTGTCCAAATCTCTCAACATTTTTGGGACAAAGTAGACCTTTAAACTTTATATAATCCAACTTCCTTACCTGCACTGAAATGTTTGTCCTAAAATGCATTTTTAATCTATTAATTCTGCTGGCCAAAGATCTACATTTTCTCCTTTTTATATAGGATGAACTCATATTCTTTACAATAATATTCGAGATTTTCATGTTGTGACCTCATCATTTATTTTCAGCCTCACACATCATTGTCAGGTTTAAAGGTGAATGATTTCCCTTTTTCAAACATGACTTTCATTGGCACATCTGCTATTTTCTTTCAGTCTTGTTCATCTTCTACCCATTAGTTTCCAATAATGGATCAGAGATCAAAATTCTAAAATTATTGTTCAAATCTCTTTGGCGTAGAGACTTGGGGCCATCCAAAACCACTGTTTGATGCCACAGTCTTCTTCTTGTAATATCTCTGTGGGATAACAGAGGGATTTTTCTCTCTGTCACTGTTATTTTCCTCCTTTACACATTTACAAATTTCTTCTGAATGGCGGGTTTGTTCTCAATTTCTTTTCTCTGGTCAATAACTTTTAAAAGTAATTTTCTTTAAGGTGGAGTAGAAATGCATAAGAATTGGAATTGCAGTTAACAAATCTGAATTTGGATATAATAAAGTCTGCAATTTATACTGTATGTTGACTTGGGGAGGCTAGCATTTTTATATGTTTCATAATTTACAAACTAACATTAGTCTAACAAATAAACTGGAGTGTGTAAGTTCATAGAAAGCACCTGTAAGTAAATTTTACAGTTAAACAAATATGTCATCCCTCTACTTTTATATATTGAAGATTACATTTATTCTACTTTGTAATCATTCTTATATTTTTATAGCTGCCTTAAGTCTATATTACAAATATGTGTATATCAGATCATCCTTTCTTCTTCTTTTATTAACTTCAAGTTAATATGATACTGTTCTCTCTAAGTTATCATCAGATTAAAAAAATATTTTATACTGTAGTATCATTGATCAAAAATGTTGTGTTAGTTTCAGGTGTAGAGTAAAGTGATTCAGTTATACATATACATATATCCATTCTTTTTCAAATTATTTTCTTATTTAGGTTATTACAGAATATCGAAGAGTTCCCTGTGTTATGGAGTAGGTCCTTGGAGGTTATCTACTTTAAATATATCAGTGTATACATGTCAGTCTCAAACTACCAGTCTATCCATACCCCCACCATTCCTCCCAGTTACCATAAGTTCATTCTCTAAGTTTGTGAGGTTGTTTTTGTTTTGTAAATAAGTTCATTTCTATCATTTTTTTTTTGTGGATTCTGCATACAAGTGATATCACAAAATACTTGTCTTTCTCTGTGTGACTTACTTCACTTAGTATGATAACCTCCAGGTTCATTCATGTTGCTGTAAATGGATGCATTTGGATGCATTTGCTGCAAATGGATGTAATATTTCATTTTTAATGGCAGAGTAATATTCCATTGTATATATTTTCCACATCTTCTTTATCCATTCATCTGTAGACAGACATTTAGGTTGCTTCCATGTCTTGGCTATTATAAACAGCACTGCACTGAGCATTGGGGTGCATGCATCCTTTTGAACCATGTTCTTCTCAATATATTGCCAAGGAGTGGGATCACTGGATCATATATTTATTCTATTTTTAGTATTCTGAGGAACCTCCATACTGTTTTCCATAGTGGCCGCACCAATGTACATTCCGACTAACAGTGCAAGAGGGTTCCATTATCTCCACAACCTCTCTGGCATTTATTGTTTGTAGACATTTTGATGGTGGCCACTCCTACTGGCCTGAGGTGATATCTCATTGTAGTTTTGATGTGCATTTCTCTAATAATTAGCAATGTTGGGAATGTTTTCCTGTGCCTCTTGGCCACCTATGTATCTCCTTTGGAGAGATGTCGATTTAGGTCTTCTGACCATTTTTTGATTGACTTGTTTGTTTGTTTTTTGATATTGAGCTGCATGAGCTGTTTGCAAACAATTCTTATTAAGTAATCAATGACATTTTTCACAGAACAAGAACAAAAAAAAAAATTAAATTTGCATGGAGACATAAAAGACCCCGAATAGCCAAAACAAACTTGAGAGAGAAAAACAGAGCTGGAGGAACAGCCTCCCTGACTTCAGATTATACTACAAAGCTACAGTCATCAAAACAGTATCTTACTGGCACAAAAACAGAGAAATAGATCAATGGAACAGGGTAGAAAGCCCCAAAATAAACCCATATACTTATGGGTAATTAATCTATGACAAAGGAAGAAAGAGTATACAATGGAGAAAAAAACAGTCTATTCAATAAGTGGTGCTAGGAAAACTGGACAGCTACATGTAAAAGGATGAGATTAGAACATTTCCTCACACCATGTACAAAAATAAACTGAAAATAGATTATAGAACTAAATGTAAGACCAGAAATTTTAAAACTCCTGGAAGAGAACATAAGCAGAACACTCTCTAACATAAATCATAGCAATAATTTTTTTCTGGATCTGTCTCCTAAGGCAAAAGAAATAAAAATAAGCTAGTGGGACCTAATTAAGCTTAAAATCTTTTGCAGAGCAAAGGAAACCATTGACAAAACAAAAAGACAGCCTATGGAATTGGAAAAAAAATATTTGCAAATGATATGAATGACAAATGATTAATATCTAAAGTGTATAAATAGCTTATACAATTCCATCAAGAAAAAAAAAAAAAACAGGCCAAAAATGGGCAGAAAATCTAAATAGACATTTTTCCAAAGAAGATATACAGATGGCTAACAGGCATATGAAAAATGCTCAACATCACTAATTATTACAGAAAAGCAAATCAGAACAACAATGAGATGTCACCTCAAACCTGCCACTATGACTATCATCAAAAGTCTACAAATAACAAATGTTGGTGAGAATGTGGAAAAAAGGGAATCCTAGAGCATTAATAATGGGAATGTAAATTGGTGCAGACACTATGAAAAACAGTATGGAGGTTCCTCAAAAAGCTAAAAAGATAACTACCATATGATCTACCAACTCCACTCCTGGGTATATATCCAGAAAAAATGAAACCATGAAAATTTAAAACGTATCATCAGAAGATAAATTTTCTCTATGTTCTCAAATAGAAGGTTCTCAACAATTGCATATGTTGTCTTTAGTTTACTTCGTATTCTCTCACTGTAGAATATATTGAAAAGGAGGTTGAAATATACCAAATAAAAAATATCAAAATCACATGAAATCACACCTGAATTCTATTTAACTTTTAAAGAGAGAAAGAAGTGGAAAGTGATTTAATATTTTGTATCATTGAAAAAAAATGAAAAGCCTTCTAATATATTCTATAAGAACAGTAGAATCTTAAATCTAACACTTGATTAAAACAATAATACAAAAATAAATATTTTTCCTATTCAAAAATGAGGCCAATTACCTAAGCAGACAAATTAAAAGAATTAAGTTCTAAAAAGACATCTAACCTAATTTGAAATGTCCCCTTCAGGATAAATTCCACCATGACCTTTCCTTCACTAACAAAGAAAGCAGTTGGGGAGGGTAGCACTTTGGAAACAGCCTTGTGGAAAGAAAGCTAATACATTCTCTTAGTAAGTAAATTGGAATCTAGTCTGTATAAAAGGGCTTAAAGTCATTTTGTTTAATCGTACTTTTCCACAACTTGTTCTAATAAAGTGTGTTCTAATAAAATGTATTAAATTTTATGTCAACAAATAGATATTCACTTTTGTACAATGAGACTATATCAGATATCCAAATAACAGGAGTCTCCTTACAAACAATCAAAAGAACAAATAAAACATATACTTTTTCCTCTGTAAATTATGATGATCATCATCATCATCATCGGTACATTTTAAATGGAGAGTAATCATTGCTCTAATTTTCAATCTGGTATTTCTTTTTTAAACATACAAAATCAGTTGTATACTTTTCTCCTTTGATTGTCACACAAATGGTTCCCATTAAGAGACCCTCAAATTATGCACTGTGAACAGATTCTGGGCATAAGGAGATGGAATCAAAACAGTGCCAAGGAGAGACACTTTGAAAAGGTACCAAGGAAATAATCTAATGTAAATTTGTCCTATTTGACATATTACTCTAACCAAGCTTTGAACATCAACAATCAATGCTTATCATTTCAACGGGTTTCTATGTTTTCTCAACATATAGAAAGATCACAATTAATTGATACCATCACTGCAACTTTGCAGATTTTACTCTTTTCAGCATTATGAATCTTATAGTGAGTTTCTGGTCCTTTTTGTTAGAATCAGAAAGTGGGCAAATTTGTGAATACAATTACATACCTATGGGTTTTTTTTGTGTATTATCCAGTCTCAATTCTGAGAAAGTGTACTATTCTGAAAATATTCTCTACTGCCATTAGTGTTTTCAACATTTTACATATATAAATAATATGTCAGTTTCCTCTCTTTTTAAGTAATAATTCTGTATGTGACATTTCATGCATAAAGTTTAATGCTTTGTGTGGTCAAAATTTCTCTCCAGATGCTATTACTCAAAGAAACAGAAAGCAACACTTTACATAGGTCATGGCACTCAGTCCTCCTTCCTATCAATAAGTGTAAAGAGGAAAAAGCTGACGAGTGTTATTACAGTGGAATGTTGCATAAGTATGAAAGTGAATGTTTATATGGTCATAGACTTCAGCAGATGCCTAACTGCATAAGAGAGAATAGGAGAAAAAAAAATCTACTGAGGAAAATAATACCATAAGAACCTTTTTTTCTACAGCTTATCTCTTAACAATGCAGCATATTTTAAAATATATGAAAGGCTGTGTTTTAGGGTTGAAATTGAGAGTGCAGAAAACCAATACATTCTATAATGTATGTTTATATTTTTCCTACCTGTGTAACCACAGATTGTAGCCAGCTGGAGAACAAATATGAATGGATTTACATAGACCTTCTTGACTTGAGATGGAATAATGCATAACTGAGTTACTGAGCAGTAATAAAAGAGTAGATTAGAATAAACTAGAGTCTAGAGTACTGGGTATATTGATATTATTCTAGTTGATTCAGCATTGTATGCATTCATGCATTTCCCATTGGGTGCAAAGGGAAATACATAATGAACCAAAGCACAGTTTTACCTTATGATTGAACTTCACATTAACAGTATTTTTTAAATATCTAGGTGCATTTAATTCTGTTAGGTATATTGATTATCCTCTGGGCCTTCAATAGTGGCAATGGCATTGTGTCATAATGTAGAACATAGGAAAAAGAGATGACTGAGACATGAGGTCCATAAATAGAGAGATGAAGAGGCTGTGGTTGCTGGAGATACAAAGAAATTCAGGAGTCAAGAAACTAGAATGTCAGGTGGGAAGCTCTGAAAGGACAGAGAATAGAAATGAAATATATGTCATATAGATCAGTTCATCAGCAATCTTTTTGAAGATAGTCACAATTTCAAGATGAATGGGTCTGTAATATCAATATCTCAGTGTCAAGGGCCCAAACCATGAAGAATTCAGGCAGAGACATCATCCTAAGAATTGAGATTTGCTGTGTTTTACTCACTTATTTATTACTTGTTACAAGGGAAGAAAGCTGACATTATATATATATATATATATAATATATATATATAATATATATATATATATTATATATATATATAGCTTTTTATTTTTTTAAAATCTTTATTGGAGTATAATTGCTTTACAATGGTGTGTTAGTTTCTGCCTTATAACAAAGTGAATTAGCTATACATATACATATATCGCCATATCTCCTCTCTGTTGCATCTTCCTCCCACCCTCCTTATCCCACCCTCCTTATCCCACCCCTCTAGGTGGTCACAAAGCACTGAGCTGATCTCCATGCACTATGTGGCTGCTTCCCACTAGCTATCTATTTTACATTTGGTAGTATATATAAGTCCATGTCACTCTCTCACTTCGTCCCAGCTTACCCTTCCCCCACCCTGTGTCCTCAAGTCCATTCTCTATGTCTGTGTCTTTATTCCTTGTGCTATACAGTAGGTCCTTATTATTTATTTATTTTATATATAGTAG
This sequence comes from Lipotes vexillifer, assembly GCF_000442215.2. Taxonomy (NCBI): domain Eukaryota; kingdom Metazoa; phylum Chordata; class Mammalia; order Artiodactyla; family Lipotidae; genus Lipotes; species Lipotes vexillifer. The sequence continues at coordinate 215,290 of NW_006794736.1, forward strand.
TATATATATATATATATTATACATAGTAGTATGTATATGTCAATTCCAATCTCCCAATTTATCGCCCCCTCCTTTCCAACCCTGGTAACCATAAGTTTGTTTTTCACATCTGTGACTCTATTTATGTTTTGTAAATAAGTTTATTTGTAGCACTTTTTTTAGATTCCACATATAAACTATATCATATGATATTTGTCTTTCTCTGACTGACTTACTTCACTCACCATATTTTCTATTTATGAAACCACATTATACACCATGACTCTCCCAGGAAGTTACCTGGGAGTAACTTGGTTACCTGAAAAAGCCTTTAATAAATGACCCCTCTGTAGCAATGAGCGTGACCAGTGTCCAGCTATTGCTTTCTAATACCTTTCCTCAACAACAGAAACAAGAGCTCCTTGGAGAAATGGCTAATTCCAGGACTGGGGTAGGAAATATATAATCTGAGCCTGGAGCACATGATAGCACCAGCATATAAGGAAGTGTTCAAAAAACCAAAACCCCAATTTGATGAGGGTATATCAGAGGTACATCAGTGCCAAGTAAAAGAGCTCCCAATGGCCAACTCTTTAAAAATATGACCAGTAAAATAAAATAGTGTTGAATTACAACCCAAAGTATAAAATATTCTTGAGTCTATACTTATGTAAGCAAATGATTTTATGAATAAATAAATAGGGAAGAGACAAATCTCCTGTGCAGAGGAATTCCAAATAATCTAGGGAGATACTCCATCCTCAAGGAGAGGGAACATACATCCTCACACCTTAGGTATGGACTGCACATAACGATTCCCTTACAAATTGTACAACACGGAACGGGCAGTGGGGAGAGGTTAAATTTACTTTGGAAACATCTCAGCCTGGTGATCAAGACCAACATCAATAGTCATAAATCATATTGATAGTACATATACTTGATGAAGTTACACTTCCGTGATCTTCTTCCCAATAATCCATAACACCAGTCTTACCACGAGAAAAAAAGTCAAATTCAAACATGAGGCATCCTACAAAACACCTGACCAGTTGTCCTCAAAACCGTCAAAGCCACCAAAATTATGAAAGCCTGAGAAACTGCCACAGCCAAGAGGAACAAAAGATGACACGAGGGGCTTCCCTGGTGGTGCAGTGGTTGAGAGTCTGCCTGCCGATGCAGGGGACACGGGTTCATGCCCTGGTCCAGGAGGATCCCACATGCCGTGGAGCGGTTGGCCCCGTGGGCCATGGCCGCTGAGCCTGCACGTCCGGAGCCTGTGCTCCGCAACGCGAGAGGCCACGGCGGTGAGAGGCCCGCGTACTGCAAAAAAAAAAAAAAGATGACACGAGGACAAACCGTAATGTATTCTAGATACAAATGTATTCTAGATGGGATGCTGTAACAGAAAAAGGACATTAGATGAAAACAATGAAAAATTATATAAACTATGGATATTCTTTAATAATGTTATCATTATTTATTCGTTAGTTGTAGCAAATATACTAACTTAAGATGTTAATGATAGGGAAAACTGGGTGTGGGGTATGTAAGAACTCTCCTCCCAAATTTTTAGTAAATTTAAAACTTTTTAAAAAAATAAAAAATCTACTTCATAGGAAAAAAAAGTGAACAAACAAAACAAAAGAAGGAATGAAGTACTGATGCATGTTCAAGATGAACCTTGAAAAAGCATTGAACAAGTCAGTCACAAAAAGCCATTTATGATATGATTCCATTTATATGAAATGTCAAGTATAGGCACATCCATGGAGACAGAAAATAGATTAGTAATTGTCAAGGTTTGGGGATGGGGAGAATGCAGACTGCTGATGTGGGGCATTGCTAATTGGCATGGGGTTTATTTGTGGGGTATTTAATCATTCTGGGATTAGATAATAATGATCCATGCACAAGTTTATAAATATTATAAAAACCACTGGATTTTACACTTTAAAAAGATGAACTTATATGTGAATTATACCTTGTGAAAGCTGTTATTTAAAAAATCACTGCAAAGTTTTGTGTCTCTAAAATTGGTTTGATGCTATTTCCAGATTGCACTCTTGGTACTGACAAAAATCTAATGACCAATAAAATTACTTGAAAACTACAAGCCAGGAAAATAGTTTTTCTATCATTAACTCTTATCAGACAATTAAATATATGAAAGCATGTATATGAAGTTGTGTAACCATATGCTATATTTTATTAACAAGAAAACTGAGGCCTGAATAAGTAAAATAACTTGTCTAAGATCTTGAAACTAATAACAGACCATCAAATCCAGACCACATGCCTTTTGAGTAATCCCCAATTTCACCTTGACCATGATATTCATCTCTCCTGATTTTGCTTCTTGTCCTTTTACATGAAGGCATCCATTGACAAAACTGTCCCCTTGCTTCTGTGTGCCCTCCACTATGTAGTACAAGGCTGTTACTTGTTTGCCTTCTTTAAGGAACTAAGCTGCCTATATATGTTTGGCCAAATTCTCTGCTGATATCACTTTAAAAGTCAAAGAAGGATTTCTGTAAAGTGAGTGTCTCCTATGTACATTAATTATATCATTAATTATCAATATATTATTTATGCTATAATAATGAATTAATGTCAAATAAAATACTGATAATAAAAATAGGAATCTTACTGATTATACGTGAAATGAAAATGAGAACTGACAATTACTTATCATGCTGGATTTGGCAAAGATATAGAGGTTCAGTGGCTAAAGGTACCTACTTCACAACTTTGCATAGTAATCACATATCCTGATGTGTTTTAATCATTCCACATTCTAAATTTTTCATTAAAAATGTTTTCTTGTTCATTTCTTAAAAACTAAATAATGATAACCATTACTTCAGTAATATGTCCTTAAAATTTGATTGCATACTGACAGATTAACCTATAGATACTATAATACAGTATCTGTGTGTGTTTGTGAGTGTATGAAATAAGAAAACAACTTTCTAATAATTCCAAAAATAAATAAATTACTGAAATGTACACATATTTTACTAGGAACTGAGTAATATATATTCAGTTAAATGATTCAGAAATTTAAAATTAGTGAAAAAATATTCAACAAAAAGGAAGCAAATTGTCTTAATGTATCTGAACCATTAAAATAGATTACACTGTATAAACCAGGTTAAAATTTAAATCCAGCATAAAACAACAAAAAATGAAGTCTTAAAAGGTGATACAGAAAAATCAATGTTGTTCCTTTTGAGTGGAAGTATTCTCTTGGAACTGACCAGTAAAGCCAGGTATCAAGACAAAAAATTCAAGTAAAGCTCTCATAAATTTCCAGTTTAATTACTGACGAATTACTAGAATATGCTACTCTTAATTCTGAGATCTTCCAACCAATTTGCGCAGTAGGTTAATGGAGAAAAATATCTCTATGTCAATGACTATTCAAAACATATACATGTGTAACTCAGGCCGCCAGGACAAAAAAAAAAAAAAATGTACCTAGGCTATTTGCACCTGGAAACAATTGCAGCAGAGCAGGTTTGTCAGCCTAATGGAGGCTTGGTTCTTATTCACCATTCAGGCTAGTAGGACCCCATTACCTTTTAGCCTTGTGTCAGTATAAGCAACGTTATTTTAATTAAAAGTAAAATAGTAAGTAAGTGGATTTGAGGAGATGGTTTTAAAAAGTATAGTTAGAGTTTTCTGAATCCACAGATGGAGATTCAGTGTATATCAGACTTATGAACATGAGAGGCCACAGAATTTAATTTAATTATCTTCTGGGTGTATCCTATCATACAACATACAACATGGGTAAGGATCTAACTTTAAATTTTTATCTCTGTCTTAGAAAATGTTTTTCATTATGTCCATCTCTAACTAAATTTGTATTGGGTTGACCAAAAATTCGCACGGGTTTTTCCATAATATCTTAAGGAAAAATCCGAGCGAACTTTTTGGCCAATCCATAAATTGCTTTTGTAGCAGATAAAATTATTAGGTTAACTAGAAGTCTCTGATCATTATTTATCCTTTATTTATTAAACAAGAGAATGCAGTAGTGAAAGTTTGGATGGATGGCTATCATGAGTAAACATTGGGAAGTGGTTATGGGTACAAACATTGCGTTTAAGTCCTGTCTTCACAAATTAGCAGCTATAGGACTATGGGCTAGTCAACTTTTGTATGATTCACTGTCCTTCCCTGGAGAATGGGGATGATGGTGGTAATGATGAAGCACATAACAATTATAATAACTGTTATTAAGCTTGTTATGAAGATTAAATAATACTTCAAGCTGCTTATCAAAGTGACAAACTGAACAGGATAAACTTATCCCCTTCACCAGACTTATAGAAAGTATTAGTAATTTAATGAGGTATGCATTGTTGCAGGCTGCACTAGTTAACTGATAAGAATTAGCCCACAGAATGAAACATGTTAACAATTCCTTTACTAGGATGTGTGGATACTTGAAAATGTCTATACACATCTTACAAACTTTATGTGTATGTGTAAAACTGAAATGATTTTTGATGGTATGAGAGGAAACTATTCACTTTATTTCTAGGCAGTGATAACTAAAAATTGGTTGCAAATGCTAAGAGGCATAGAGTGACAGGGACATCTTTATGAGTCTCTCTATAGCAACTCAGACTTCACAAAGGACATTTGTTTGAGGGTTATACTCACACCTCAAAGCCTTTGAGGCTGACACACAGTTACCATTTGCTATGAGGGACCTCAGGTTCATTTAATTCAGGCCTATAACCAATCCTTATAAGATGATTGGCTTTTGACCTCTGGCCAATATTTCAACGATATTTTGTTCAATTCTCTAGGGAAAAGAAATCTGCCTTTACATGTTCACTTCTCAGAATCATAACGTGACTTCAAAAGAAGAAAGAATCAGAGTCTCAAAGACATCAGACAAACCAGAAACAACAAAATAAACTTCTATATGGCTTATTTTCAAAGATTTCAGGTGGACCACCATCTTCTCAATAATTCCTGGCATCGTGTTTTAGAAAATAAAAAGGATGGGGTCAGGGAAAAAAGGCCACAGAAGAATTTAGTTATATTACAACCTGACAAATATATTTGGATAATTTTTAATGTATGAAAATAAAAAATTCGAATTGTTCCAGTCAAGAAACTTACAACCTTGGCCACTTAACCTCAAGACCACATATAGTGGTGAGTCCTAAGTCACTGCCACAGAATACATGTTCCCTGATAAACATGAGTCTAAGATTCTCTTTAGTTCTAACATTTGATATTTCCGAATTTTTGATTTGAAAAGAATCTTAGAGATCATCTAGCTCCATTTTAAGATGTATTTTAATTAGAATGATTGAGATTATCAGTGGTTTTTGAACCAACTGATCATCATATTCTCTTGGGAGCTTTTTAAATAAACAAATTACACAAACAACACTCTTCTTTTCATACAGTCAGCCTGGTTTTAGGAACCAGAAACTCAGTGTTTTTAAACATATCAAGGGAGCCTAAAAATCACCAAAATGTGAGAAAAACAACAAAAAAAAAGACAGCAATGAAACCCAATAAAACTCCCTTCATTGTCAGTACTAAAAGATACTAAAGCATAAATGACTGTTTGACACTTTAAGAGAAAGTTATACAGAAATCAACTATATATATATAAAAAAAAAAAAAAGAGTATCTGTTGGCAGAAGGAGAAAGGAAAGGAGAAAATAAAATATGCAGAAAAATCAGATGGACTAAATCCTTTTTTACTTTTCACTCAATTGTTGCTGTGGTATAGTGTGGTAAAGCTTAAAACTCCAATTATTATCTTTATAAATTATGGGAAAATTTTGGCTCCATTGATACTTTGTTTATAATTAAACAAATGATCTTTAACAATTAATCTCTTGAGTTTATCTCTAAAATGGGAAAAATAATAGACTCACATGTAAGTGTTTTGTAAAATGTTAAACAGGAAATGGATATTTCTAAATAATTGGGAGAAAAAGACCTGGAATAAAGTACTTAGGCTAAGTAATATTTTAGATTTAATCTAATTTTATTTTTGTTACTACACAATGAGTTTTCCTTATGGGAAAGCTGAGGCTTAGAGAAGTTCAATGAGTTGTCAGGGTCAATAAGGAATGGTAGTTAGAATTTGAACCCAGGTTTCTGTATTTCCCTAATGCAGGCTTTTATAATCTGTTGTGCTTTATAATTTAGCAGTGCTTTCAAGAATATAAAAGAAATAGATTTTCCCCCCAACTTTATACAATTTGCATTCACTACTGTGGGTCAACAAATAGAATATCAATAAGCCCCCAAACCACTCTAAGAGTCTTCACAGAATATATTTATCTGGCTAAAATACTAACTCTGTCCAAAGAAAGCTTCTTAAACACTGGGAAAAGAGAAAATCATGCCCTTGATGTATTTATGATTTTGATTTCTTGTTGTTTAATGTAACAATAGTGACTGAACCTCTATTCATGGTTTAGATTTTCAAGTTTTGTGAAACTAACAGCTGCCAGTTATTTTTTTTTTCTTTTGAGTATTTAAATGTGTATACTTTAAATACTTTGTCTTTGGTAAACATTAGTCTCTAAGAGGTGGCATTAATTACAACCCCTATATTATATAAGGTCATGACCATCAAACTCTTTTTTCCTTTATTTACCTATTATTGGGCCCTCCTTTCAGCTTTCATGGATCCCTCTGAATATCATGCATATTACCTGCATAAAAAATTGGTGTGTCTTTTTACTTGATGTTCACATTATATATTACATGGGCTTTCAGGATCTTTCTCTGACTCTTCTCTACAAGACATATGACTAACATGTAGACATAAATTTCTGGCTCTTTGTTTTTGTTAAGTTTTCTGTACATTAATTTTTGCCCTCAAGACAAAAAAATCTATACTGACACATCTTTACATTCTAAATTTGAATAAATCTCTTTCACAATTGTATATAGCTTGTTTGCTAGATGTAGGTTTGAGCAAAAATGTTCTCTGATTGAGTCTACAGGTTTAAATCAGGAGATGATTCTAAAGTTCTACAAATAGAGAGGAACAGTAGCATTTCATTGCCATTTCTGGAACAAAGTACTCCTTTCATCTTTCTCTAATGGAAATATTTTATACTCAATTATTTATTTTTAATCTGTTTGACCTTTAAATTTATGGAAAACATAAAATATCTAACTGATACTAGATGCCAACTGATTTTTATTACTTTATTTTATATACATATTATATAAATATATATATATTTATATATATATTTAGAAACCTTATTGTTAGATGCATACAATTTTATATTTATGTCTGTATGATGGTTTATTCCTTTTATTTTCATGATGTGTCCTTTGTGCCTTAAATTATGTATTGCTTTATTAATATTTTTAACTATAACATTTTTCATTCATTTCAAATTTCCTGTTATTTTGTTTTTGGTATAGCTCTTTTAAGACCAAAAATGTGTAGTTAATTTAAATCCAATTTAAATTTTTGCTGTGAGCTTAGTAAATTTAATTTTTTATGTATTTTTATACTAATACATTTTTAAGTTATAACTGTGATTTTATTTTGTGTTTTTTGTTAACCAAGTGCTTTTCCTTCCTATTATTTCATATATATTGTAAAGTTGACAAATAGTTTTCAACATTTCTGTTTTACAGCTTTATTCATATATAATTGACATATAAAATGTATAAGTTCAAGGTATTCAATGTGATGAAATATTAATCAACCATAAAAAAGAAGGAAATCTTGACATCTGTGTAAATATTTAATTTCTCCTCTTTATTGGTTTGAAAGTTATAAATTATTTTATATACTTTTGTTACATTGAATTGATTTAAAAACATATACCTATAACTCTTTCTAATCTAGTATAAAATTCTTTGTAAGTTTTAATTATCAATTCCACAGTGCTCTCAGTCCTCCTTCCTTGTAATTTTTCTCTAGAATATTAAATCAACTATTTATAAAACACTACTTACTTGTGGTTATGTATGTATGTATTTCAAAAACTATATTGAAAGCATTTGATTCTAATCACACAGTTTCCCAGTCCCTGTGCTTACCACTCATTCATCCTCATTTACTCTTCTTTCTGCTGAAGAATTTACTTCAGTACCTCTTTCAAGAGAGAGTGGACCTCAACAGAAATTCTGTCATCTAATGTATCTTACCCAGGCTATTTTACTCATTTAGATTATGAGTATACATAATATTTATATTATATACATAGGCTTCCCTAGTTGTGTATTTCATTTATTCTAAGATACACGGTTCTTTTTTCACGTTTTAACATTTCTTAAATTGAGATGGGTTTTACATTTGATGCAGTCTTATCATTGAGTCATAATTTAATAGACAATATTTTAGTGGTAAGTTAAAATAATTGTGTTTCTGGTTTAAGTTCCACAAAATATTGTGTTAACATTTACTGAGGCCTTTCTTTATACCAGGCATTATTTTAAAGCTTTATATAAAGTCTCTTTGAATTAGCTCCAAGTTCTAATAACTGATGAGTGAGCAATGTTGGGATTCAAAACTGGTTTGATTCCTAGGTCCACTATTTTAACAACCATAAAACAACAGGAGTTTGTGAGCCTCTTTCAAAATCTTATATAATAAAATACCTAACTCCTTAGTTTTCCAAACTCCCTGTTGATTAGCATCACCTGGAATAAATATAACATATTTGTATAAATATAACTTGCCTTTGATGATTAATGAATCTGAACATCCAGAAGAAGGGCTATGTTTGCTGTGCTTTATCATATGTTCACAGGTGATTTAGATATTCAGGCAAGTTAAGAAAACCATGCCTTGGTCTTGTTCTGGGCTATTTCCTTTTTAGTGTCTAAAGTTCCTCACCAACAAGCAAAGTCTCAATATGCAAGTTACACTGGACAGTTGCTGTTTATGCTGGGAGGAAATAAAAGTTTTTAATCTTAGTCAGTTGTCTCCCTAAGATCTAAACCAGATCCTACTCTGGGAGCTTGACCTTTACCATCAGGAAGGAACATTTCCATTTCAACATCTTTGGGAACATCAGAACATCTCAAAATTATTCTTCACTTGGATCCCTGGTGAGGACTACGGATTTACTAAAAAGGATCAAAGAATGCTGCCTCTAATCCACTTGAGTTTTTAGACTTCGCATTTGGAGGTGGTCTGTTTGTAAAAGTGTCGTACAATTCTAAAAACTATCTGATAAATATTGATCTTCAAATATTCTCTCTCTCCCTCTCTCTCCCCCCATCTCTCTCTTTCTCCCTTCTGTCCCTGTGTGTGTGTGTGTGTTTGTGTTTGTGTGTGTGTGTGTGTATGTGTGTGTGTGTGTGTGTCTGTGTTATGATCCTGGGGCTAAAGGAGACAAAACAGATTTTATATTTTGTGAATTATTTTCAGACCAAGCAATAATATTGATGGAAAGACTCTCAGGTCATTGCATTTTATTCTGTACAATGGAATATTTCTCATTTTAGTGTATTTCTTAAATAAATACATGATAGCTTCCCCATTCAATTCCATGCAGTATATTGGGCAAAATTAATGTGAAAGTCTCTATCAGGTGGAACTCAGCTGAACTTTTAGGTTCAAATCAAATCAATTTCAAAGAAATCAAGTTTAGAGTTTGATCTGACCTTGATGTCAAGCAAGATTCTCTCAATTTGGCTGGGAAATTGTGCTTTCCAGAGCCAAATTCATTTTCAAGCTTTATTTCATTTCCCTTTTTCAACTGTATTTCCCTGAAGTCAAAATGAATCAAACCTAGAAGTGTCTTTATTACTTTAATTGGGTAATTTCAACTGACAGATTGTATTTCAAAATTCTGGTTCTAATCTCTTATACTGGAAAAGTTAGACAACTTCTTGGAGAAAGTGGTCTTATAGAAAAGATTATTATTCCTTGAGAATAGTGAAAAAGGTTTTGGAGAGGATGCTACAGATTTGGCAGGATTAGAAATAAATAAATACAAATACAATAAAATAACTCACCTAGTAATTAAGTGTCAAGGTCACAAATGTACCCTGGTACTTCAAGAACTCTGATAACCTATATGTAAAATTAACTTGGTAGTCAACATAATCTCCTCTTTAATAGACTTTAGAAAGAAAAGATTAGAAAAAATGAGCCTTCAAATATAAAAGTAAATTAAAATATGTGCCTTTCACTCCTAATAATGACCATAATTGTTATATCAAACCAGGTTAATTACATTCTAAATCTGTGAGGAAATTTGAAGTCATGAGTTCCAGTTATTTATCAGGGTAGCTGGCAATCTGGATCTGAATTATGACAATGAAGAAAGATTCAACTTTGTTATATCTCTAGTATGTTTACTTTGTTTCTCTCACTTTAAAATCTCAAATTATATTTTTATATATCTCTAGTAAAAGCATTAATATTAAATTTTCTTATAATTTTTCTAACTCTAAAAAAATATGCAAAGTTACTTGGGTCACATATTGGCTGAACTTTTCATGTACATTAAAAATAAACTTTGTACATGTCATTATGTTTATGTTGTTTTCCTCTTGATTCAATACTATTTACTTATATTTACCTACATTATTATCATTTACCTACATTTTACTTATAAATCAAAATAATGACAACTTTAAGACATGCAGAGATAAATTTGAGTCTTAATATAGTACATCGATACAAACAACCCCTAGTGAAGACAACTGATCATATCTTCACTTTTTAATACACATGCCTTACTTTTTTGTTTCTTTTTTAAGATTTTGACTATTTTGTATTTGAGTACATTACCTTTATCCATTTTAATTTTTATTAAACCTATATGATTTTTTAAACAGATCCCTGGCTATGACCTACTATTCTCCTGAATTTGATATTATGATTATTATTTCAGAGAATACCAAGCCTCATTTTTTGATAGCTATTATCTTCTGTGTTCACTGTTTAATCATGTCTGTGTATTATTTCCTTGGATCTACTGATCTGCACTAATGTTCTTTTCAGTAATAGTGGCTCTGCTTTTATGGACACACTTTAGCAATTTTTTTTTATGTGTTCCTTTACCATGCTTGGTAACTGGGCTATATTTACACTTTCTTGGAGTCATAGATTGTTTATTCCTCTTTTAGAAATTTGTCAACTAACACTAAAGTAGTTTTCAATGGCACATTCACATGAGGCTAGGCAAACTACAAAGTTAAAGTGTATCATGCTCCAAAGCACACTTTTTGTAAAAAACCTCTTTATTGGAGTATAATTGCTTTATAATTGTATGTTAGTTTCTGCTTTATAACAAAGTGAATCAGTTATATATATACATATGTCCCCATATCTCTTCCTTCCTGCGTCTCCCTCCCTCCCACCCTCCCTATCCCACTCCTCTAGGTGGTCACAAAGCACCCAGCTGATCTCCCTGTGCTACGCGGCTGCTTCCCACTAGCTATCTATTTTACTTTTGGTAGTGTATATATGCCCATGCCACTCTCTCACTTTGTCCAAGCACACTCATTTTTGACAACAACTGCAAGTTTTGGGGAAGAGGGAAGAAGAGGACCAAACCACTCTCAGGTTTGATCATTTGTTAGAATAACACACAGAACTCACTGAAGAAAATTACATTCATAGTTAAGATTTATCCCAGGGTAAACCCACAGATTAAAATCAGTCAAGGGAAGAAGAGCATAGGTAGAGTTCAGGAGATCTACCAAATTCAGAGTTTCTATTGTCCTCTTCCATCATTCATGTATGACATATGCATGAATATCACCAACCAGGGAAGCTTACCTGAACCTTGGTATTCAGAGTTTTACTGGGACTCCATTATGTAGATATGATTGATTGTTCATATGGTTGACCTTAGTCTCCAGGTTGGCTGATACTACGTGATCCAATGCCCTGACCTTAAATCATATTTTTGGCCTTTATGTCATAGATATCCCCTATCCTAAGTCACATCCTTACTATCTAGCTAGGCCAAGGACCCAAAGCAAACAAAAATTACCCCATGGGAACTGAGAAAAAAAGCTAGATCTCTTTTGATACAAGGTTAAATGTTTTAAAATCAGTATTATAATCCTACCAACAATGCTAGCATTAGACCAATACCAGTATGGCAATAGAAATAACCTGAAAGGCAAGAGTCAAAAGACATGCACATATTAGAATCTCATTGAGTCATTAATAATTAGTCTAGTCCTTCATTATATTGTATGACTAAAGTATCTCCCAGAGTGGTGTTACTCACAATTGTTGGCTTCCATTTTATTTTGCTAGGTCCCAAAAACAGAAGTGGTCTCAGCAACATATGATTTTACCCTTTCAGGAATCTAGTATAATTGAGCTAAAAGACAATATTAACTCTTGCTCTGAACCTCCTTTGGAGAATCACTGTAAAATTGGATTGCTCTTACTGCATAACCCATTTATTTGTTCCTTTAACCTCAGCTACACTTCCTCTTTCTCTCCATTTGTATCCAAAATTTTGTACTTTTGGAAGGTACACTAGGTTCAGCCATTGTGCTGGTCCAGAGTTCCAGGAGAAATACTAGTCTAACAAGTGCCTTATCTTCCATTCACTCTTATTCACATAGGTTAGGATTACATATATGGGTTACTTAGATTTCCAAAGTGAGCTATATCAATCACTGGACAACATGGTCACATTCACTATATACTACAACGTTGACAGATGGGATGAGGGAAAGCTTACTCTATTGGGCCCTTAGGAATTATGACATAAAAATTGTAAAGTATAGTTACAGTTTCTTGCATAAGAATTATCCATGATTCTGGCACCCAAAGTTACAACCTGGGATTTTGGACTACTGCCTCCAGTAGGAAAAACGAAAGTTAAGGTAATCTTGTGAAAACAGAAAAAATAGTATAGTCATACCAGCATCCTAACTTACCTCTTCATCCCCAGTTCCCCCAGAGAAATGGAGGAATCTATCTAATAGGAACCATCCTTGGCCTCCATCTCATGTTGAGTGTGAGTATGCACTTGTGAAATTGTGTAAACCAGCCCTTCATACCTTCATCTCCCTTGGTTTTAGACAACAAATACTTTAATTACTCATTCCACTTCTCTCCATCCACTACACAAAGGATGAAAATGTGTTCCTGGTGCTGAGGAAATGTGATTCAGCTGTCCAAGTTGGTAAGGTATCTTCTGTCTCAGTCCTTTGATAGCATTCAGAACATCTACCACGGGGTAAGGAAAGCACCATCCTGTCTACTCCTATCAACTCATTTGTAGCCTCCTAGGGCTACCAGTATAATTTCAACTAACCAGCCATGTGTGGTACCTTCCCCTTTCCTCAGGGTTATCTGTCTCAAAAGTTATCTGCAGTCTTGTTCTCTCTTGTTGATTGACAGAACTGTTCATATTGGCATTTAATGCCTCAGATGGTTGAAGAAGAATATGTCTGATTTCAGCCAATCTCTGCACTGTTGCATCCTCTTAATATGCCCTTATTTCATGGACCCCAGTGGCCACATCAAGTGAGCACACAACAATATCCACTCACCAGTTCAAATAATTTTCCAGTCCTGGAAGGGATTCTTCATCAGCATTTTCTACCTTAATCCAGTCCTCAAATTTTCATGATGATTTTCATAGGGCTGTGCCCCATATGAGCATCCCTTTGATAGGCCTGTATTTTCATTCCCCTTCTGCCTCACCATATGGCCAGACCATCAGTCACTGCCCATGAGTCAGTAAAAACCCAAATATAAAGGTAAAACATGAAATTCAGCCCACTGAACTGATCCATTTATACCTCCCCACTAACAAAGACAACTCACAGGAGAGTTTCTGCTGTCATTTATACCTAAGTATCAACATCAGTCACTAAACCTCATATCCCAGGTGAGTTTCACACACAAACATATGCACATGCACATGCACACACACACATACACCCACCCTTAATTTCTAGAATGTTTAATAGATTTGATGTTTATGTAAAGGAGGTCATTCATTGTATTCATGTTTTCATAGCATTTAAATATCTTTATGTGTCATTCTCAACTTAAGCCTGTGAATGGGGGCAGAGAATAGATCATTACATACACTTTGTAAAAAGGAAAATAATACTTAAAGAAGATAGTTGATGTGCTTACATTAGTTCGGCCAACAAATGTCATACAAATCATTAAAACAAGTTCTTTTTAAAATATATATAATACAGCCATTTCTAAACAAAACCCTGTCTAAAAATAGGTTCCAGAATCTTCCTGAACCTTTATTCTGTGTATAGATCCACAACGGCATATTTCTTGATGATTGCCAATATGCTACCTGGATAGAGAGACTAGGGAGGAGAGCTAAGACCCAAACATGACCCTTGTGAAACTTGACACAAGCAAGTAATTATGATAAAAGGATTAAAACATTGTGATGAGGTATCAGTACTGCAGGTAGGGAAGCAGATACACATACATGAAAGGCAAGATACATATATTTACATAACCTATACCTTAATTTAACTATGATCTATAGAATATGTACAGTATACTACATAATAGATATGTTCTTTGTGTCAAATGACAAAAGAGTGAGACGTAAACTATATTCAGAATAGAGATCACATATTAGAACTCATCAGATCTGGCTCATAGGCAGATTTTATGTAACTGCACAAGGTAGTTGGGTATGGCATTTTAATATTTCAAAATCTGTGTTCAGCATTTAATTACACAAAGAATTTCTTTAAAAATCCAAGTATCTAGATTCTAGAACTCCCTTAACTACACATATAAACATAATGTACAAGACTTGTCTTCTCACCATAAATAATTATAACAGACTGTAAAAGACAATATCCTATATGAATTAAAATTTAATAGACAAATAATGAAGCTAGAAAATATAATCCATTAGAAGGCAAATAGTCTATAGCAACTGACCCTGAGATAGCAGGATGCCAGAATTTGTGTAGAATAACTTTAACACAGCTATTATCAAGGACTTAAAAGAAATATGATTTTAGCAAATAATAAGATGAAAAATTTAGAGAAAGGGAAACTATAAGGGAAATTCAAATAGAAATTCCAGAAGTAAAAAGTAAATATTTAAAATTAAAAGTGTATTGGATGAGTTTAACAAAAGCATAGAAACAATTATCTGAAGAGAAATAAGAAAAATAACAAGGTTGGGAAAAATGAATGGAATATCATTTCATTAAAAAAATTTTCATTCATAAAAGTTTCCATCATACATGTTATTCCTCCCAACAAGAAAAAGAGAAAAATTGGGAAAAAAAATTGTTTGATAAAATGTTAAAATATTCTCACATTTTAAGGTAAAAACTAAAAAAATAAATAAATAAATAATGGCTGGAATCAGTGGCATACTAGTGAATATTTAATTAACAGTCTTTGAGGGAAAAAGCTTATAGTGTGGCATTTTCCAATGTCCATGGTATAAATATTCCCACCATGGCCAATTTCAACCTACAAATGTGATTTAGCAAAAGGGAAAAAAAATTTTTACTAACATTTCTAATAGTAAAATATTAAATACTTTTCCCCTAAATAAATAAATAAATAAATAAATAAATATAAATATATATATATATATATATATATATATATATATATATATATCCTGTATTGAAAGACCTAGCCAATGACATAAAGCAAGAAGAATATTAAAAAATAACAAATATAGTAACTTGATAAAGAACACACTATCACCCTGTGATATTCCTGCCGCAATCTTTCAAAGAAACCCAAGTTTATGTTCATTTTAGAAAACAAAAAGACTGCATTCTTAAAGATTGTCAAAGTCCAGAAGAACAAAACAAATTTAATGAATATTTCTGTATTAATGGAGTCTAAATTAATTAAATTTTATGACTAATATTAAATTGGATTTTAGACTAAAGAAAAAATTAACAAAAATTATATGGAATATAATGGTAACAATTAATGAAGCTGAAATATGAATTTAGGATTTCATAATAGTACTGAATCATGTTATTTTTTTCATTTTGACTCTATGTGTAATGTAATAATAATGTGTTCTTAGGAAATTAAAAAGTGAAAAATTTAAACATAAAGGAAATTGATATCTCCAACTTACTCTTAAATCATTCAGAAAAGAAATATCTATCATTCTACCAATATAATATAATAATATATTTAATAAATATTCAGATACATACATACATATATAGTCAAATATCATAAAGTGAAATTGAACATAGAATAAATGAATAAATGAATCACATACATATATGACAGACTCACAAATAAAGAAAAAGTATAAACAATTGATGAATTTTGTTAAAAAGTAATGAGACTTCCTTGAACCACTTTTGTACTTTTTTCTCTATGTTTGAAATTATATCAAAATATAATGTTATAAATTTAAAAATAAACAAAAATATAACAAAAAATGTGCCTATACATGGCCAGCATTTGCATGTAGCTATAATTAACTGGCTTCCTGTAGAAGTGAGTCTCTTCATATGAACAGAAATACTAATATCATCATCTATCATGTTTCATGAACTTTACATTTGGTGTTAGTTTAAACTATACTTGGCTTATTTCGCTCATTTAATTTGTTTGCCTCACATCTAAAGGCAGAAGAGTTTGCAGCACTTGGCCTAAAAGTGAAGATTTCTAAAATGTTTCTAAAAGCAAAGGAAGGGGCTTCCCTGGTGGCGCAGTGGTTGAGAGTCTGCCTTCCGATGCAGGGGACATGGGTTCGTGCCCCGGTCTGGGAAGATCTCACATGCTGCAGAGCGGCTAGGCCCGTGAGCCATGGTCACTGAGCCTGTGTGTCTGGAGCCTGTGCTCCACAATGGGAGAGGCCACAACAGTGAGAGACCCTCATACTGCAAAAAAAAATAAAAAAATAAAAAATAAAAAAAATTAAAAAATAAAAAAGATCAGAACATAAATAATTGAAATAGAAATGAAGAAAACAATAGCAAAAATCACTGAAACTAAAAGCTGGTTCTTTGAGAAGATAAACAAAACTGATAAGCCTTTAACCAGACTCATCAAGAAAAAAGGGAGAGGACTCAGATCAAAAAAATTAGAAATGAATAAGAAGTTACGAATGACACTGCAGAAATGTAAATTATAGTAAGAGACTAATACAAGTAACTATATGCCAAAAAAATGGACAACCTGGAAGAAATGGACAAATTCTTAGAAAGGGACAACCACAAAAGACTGAACCAACTTGAAATAGAAAACAAGAATAGACCAATCACAGGTCTTCCCTGGTGGTGCAGTGGTTGAGAGTCCACCTGCCGATGCAGGGAACATGGGTTCGTGCCCCGGTCCGGGAAGATCCCACACGCCGTGGAGCAGCTAGGTCTGTGAGCCATGGCCACTGAGCCTGTGCGTCTGGAGCCTGAGCTCCGCAACGGGGGAGACCACAACAGTGAGAGGCTCACGTACTGCAAAAATAAATAAATAAATAAATAAATAATGAAAAGAATAGACCAATCACAAGTAATGAAATTGAAACTGTGATTCAAAATCTTCCAACAGGGTACCTGGAGCCCACTTAGATGAGGAAACTGAACAATAGAGAGATTAAACACAAGTAATTGAAATTCAAACTCAGGTCACTTTAATCATAAAACACATGTTTTTACACCTTCAAGATGGCAGAGGAGTAAGACGTGAAGATCACCTTCCTCCCCACAAATACATCAAAACTACATCTGCATGTGGAACAACTCCTACAGAACACCTACTGAACAGTGGCAGAACACCTCAGACTTCCCAAACGGCAAGAATCTCCCCACATACCTGGGTAGGGCAAAAGAAAAAAGAAAAAAAACAGAGACAAAGAATAGGGATGGGACCTGCAACTCAGGGAGGGAGCTGTGAAGGAGAAAATGTTTCCAAGGACTAGGAAGCCACTTCACTGGTGGAGACAGGTGTTAGGTGAGGGGTAAGCTTTGAAGCCACAGAAGAGAGTGCAGCAACAGGGGTGCAGAGGGCAAAGATGAGAGATTCCTGCACAGGGAAGCTCTGCCGACCAGCACTCACGAGCCTGAGAGGCTTGTTTGCTCACCCTCTGGGGAGGTTGGGGGCTGGGAGCTGAGGCTCCTTCGGAGGTCAGATCCCAGGGAGAGGACTGCAGTTGGCTGCATGAAGACAGTCTTAAGGGTGCTAGTGCACCACAACTAGCTGGGAGGGAGTCCAGAAAAAGCCTGGACCTGCCTAAGAGGCACGAGACCACTGTTTTGGGGTGCAGAGCAACACCTCAGTGAGCTCCAGAGATGGGCATGAACTGCAGCTATCAGCACACACCCCGAGACAGGCATGAAACACTAAGGCTGCTGCTACAACCACCAAGAAGCCTGTGTGCAAGCACAAGTCACTATCCACACCTCGCATCCCAGTGAGCCTGTGCAGCCTGGCACTATCAGGGTCCCGTGATCCAGGGACAACTTCCCTGGGAGAACACACAGCACACCTCAGGCTGGCTGTTGGAACATCACGCCAGCCTCTGCAGTCGCAGGCCCATCGAGCATTCTGTAACCCTCCCTCCCACCGGCCTGAGTGAGCCAGAGCCCCTAATCAGCCTCTCCTTTAACACTGTCCTTTCTGGGTGGGGAACAGACACCCTCAGGTGACCTACATGCAGAGGCAGGGCCAAATTCAAAGCTGAACCCCAGGAGCTGGGCAAACAAAGAAGAGAAAGGGAAATTTCTCCCAGGAGCCTCAGGAGCAGCAGATTTATCTCCACAATCAAATTGAGGTACCCTGCATCTGTGGAACACCTGAATAGATAATGAATCATCCCAAAATTGAGGCGGTGTACTTTGGGAGCAAATGTAGACTTGGGGTTTGCTTTCTGCATCTAATTTGTTTCTGTTTTTATGTTTATATTAGTTTAGTGTTTAGATCTTATTATCACTGGTAGATTTGTTTATTCATTTGGTTGCTCTCTTCCATACACACACACACACGCACACACACACACACACACACACACACACGTATATATATATTTTTTACTTTTTCTCATTTTTTTGAGTGTGTATGTGTATGCTTCTTTGTGTGATTTTCTCTGTATAGCTTTGCTTTTGACAATTGTCCTAGGGTTCTGACTATCCTTTTTTTGTGTGTGTATAGTTTTTAGCACTTGTTATCATTGGTGGATTTGTTTTTTGGTTTGGTTGCTCTCTTCCTTTCTTTATTTTTTTTATTACTTTTTATTTTTTATTTTTAATGTTTTTTTTTCCATTTTAATAACATTTTCTTTTTTTAATTGATTTTTTCTTTTCTTTTCTTTTCTTTTCTTTTTTTTCTATCCCTTTTATTCTGAGCAGTGTGGCTGACAGGGTCTTGGTGCTCTGACCAGGTATCAGGCCTGAGAGTCTGTGGTGGGAGGGCCGAGTTCAGGAAATTGGATCACCAAAGACCTCCCAACCACACATAATATAAAAACAGCACAATCTCTCCTTGATATCTGTATCTCAACACTAAGACCAAGATCCAATCAAAGACCAGCAAGCTACAGTGCTGGACACCCAATACCAAACAACTAGCAAGACATGAACACAACACCACCCATTAACAGAGAGTCTGACTAAAATCAGAATAAGTTCACAGACATCCCAAAACACACCATTGGACATGGTGCTGCCCACAAGAAAAACAAGACCCAGCCGCATCCACCTGAACACAGGCACCAGTCCCCTCCACCAGGAAGCCTACACAACCCACTGAAACAAGCTTATGCACTGGGAGCAGACACCAAAAACAACAGGAACTACGAACGTGCAGCCTGTGAAAAGGAGACACCAAACAAAGTAATTTAAGCAAAATGAGAAGACAGAGAAATACACAGCAGATGATGGAGCATGGTAAAAACCCATCAGACCAAACAAATGAAGAGGAAATAAGCAGGGTAACTGAAAAAGAATTCAGAGTAATGATAGTAAAGATGATATAAAACCTTGAAAATAGAATGGAGAAAATGCAAGAAACTATTAACAAGGACATAGAAGAACTAAAGAGAAAACAATGGTGAAAAAGAAAATAAATGGAATTAAAAATTATCTAGAAGGACTCAATAGCAGAATAACTGAGGCAGCAGAACAGATAAGTGACCTGGAATATAAAATAGTGAAATAACTACAGCAGAGAAGAATAACGAAAAAAGAATGAAAAGCACTGAGGACAATCTCAGAGACCTCTGGGACACTATTAAAACCACCAACAGTCGAATTATAGGGGTCCCAGAAGAAGAAGAGAAAACAAAAAGGGACTGAGAAAATATTTTAAGAGATTATACTTAAAACCTTCCTTAATATGGGTAATGAAATAATCAAGTCCAGAAAGCATAGATTTCCATACAGGATAAATCCAAGGAGAAACACACTAAGACACATATTAATCAAAATATCAAAAATTAAATACAAAGGAAAAATATTAAAAACAGGAAGGGAAAAGAAACAATTAACATATAAGGGAATTTCCATAAGATTAACAGCTGATCTTTTAGCAGAAACTCTGCAAGCCAGAAGGGAGTGGCAGAACATATTTAAAGTGATGAAAGGGAAAAAAACCTACATCCAAGATTATTCTACGCAGCAAGGGTCTCATTCAGCTTCAATGGAGAAATTAAAATCTTTACAGACAAGCAAAAGCTAAGAGAATTCAGCACCACCAAACTAGCTTTACAACAAATGCTAAAGGAACTTCTTTAGGCAGGAGACACAAGAGAAGGAAAAGACCTACAATAACAAACCCAATACAATTAAGGAAATGCTAATAAAAACATACATACCTTTAACTTAAATGTAAATGGATTAAATATACCTTAATTAATTACCTTAAATTACCTTAATTACCTTAAATGTAATTACCTTAATTGTAATTACCTTAAATGTAAATGGATTAAATGATCCAACCAGAAGACATAGACTGGCTGAATGGATAAAAGAAACAAGACCTGTATACATGCTGTCTACAACAGACCCATTTCAGACCTAGGGACACATACAGACTGAAAGCGATGGAATGCAAAAAGATATTTCATGCAAATGGAAATCAAAAGACATCTGGAGTAGCAATTCTTATATCAAGCAAAATAGATTTTAAAATTAAGACTATTACAAAAGACAAGGAGGGACATTATGTAATGATCAGGGGATCAATCTAAGAAGAAGATACAACAATTGTGAATATCTATGCACCCAACATTGGAGCACTTCAATACCTAAGTTAAATGCTAACAGCCTTAAAAGGGGAAATTGACAGTTACACAATTAAGTAGGGGACTTTAACATCCCACTTTCACCAATGGACAAATCATCCAAAGTGAAAATAAATAAGGAAAAACAAGCTTTGAATGATACATTAAACAAGATGGACTTAACTGATATTTATAGGACATTCCATACAAAAACAGAAGATTACATTATTTTCTCAAGTGCTCATAGAACATTCTCCATGATAGAACATATTTTGCTTCACAAATCAAGCCTTGGTAAATTTAAGAAAATTGAAATCATATCAAGTACTTTTCTGACTACAATGCTATGAGACTAGATATCAATCACAGGAAAAAATCTGTAAAACATACAAACAAATGGAGGCTAAATAATGCACTACTAAATACCCAAGAGATCACTGAAGAAATCAAAGAGGAAATCAAAAAATATTTAGAAACAAATGATAATGAAAACACGATGACCAAAACCTATGAGATGCAGAAAATGCAGTTCTAAGAAGGAAGTTTATAGCAATACTATCCTACCTCAAGAAACAAGAAAAATCTCAAATAAACAAGCTAACTTTACACCTAAAGCAATTAGAGAAATGCGAACAAAAAAATCCCACAGTTAGCAGAAGTAAAGAAATTATAAAGATCAGATCAGAAATAAATGAAGAAGAAATGAAGGAAACAATAGCAAAGATCAATAAAACTAAAAGCTGGTTCTTTGAGATTAACGAAAATGATAAGCCATTAGCCAAACTCATCAAGCAAAAAAGGAAGAAAACTCTAATCAATAGAATTAATATGAAAAAGAAGTAAAAACTGACACCTCAGAAATACAAAGGATCATGAGAGATTACTAGAAGAAACTATGCCAATAAAATGGACAACGTGGAAGAAAAGGACAAATTCTTAGAAAAGCACAACCTTCTGAGACTGAACCAAGAAGAAATAGAAAAATATAAGCAGACCAATCACAAGCACTGAAATTGAGACTGTTATTAAAAATCTTCCCAGAAATGAAATCCCAGGGCCAGATGGCTTCACAGGCAAATTCTACCAAATATTTAGAGAAGAGATAACACCTATCCTTCTCAAACTCTTCCAAAATATAGCAGAGGGAGGAATACTCCCAAACTCATTTTATGAGACCACCGTCACCCTGAAACCAAAAACAGACAAAGATGTCACAAAGAACGAAAACTACAGGCCAATATCACTGATGAACATAGATGCAAAAATCCTCAACAAAATACTAGCAAACAGAATCCAACAGCACATTAAAAGGATCATACACCATGATCAAGTGGTATGTATTACAGAATGCAAGGATTCTTCAATATATGCAAATCAATCAATGAGATATACCATATTAACAAATTGAAGGATAAAAAGCATATGAACATCTCAATAGATGCAGAAAAAGCTTTTGACAAAATTCAACACCCATTTATGACAGAAACTCTCCAGAATATAGGCATAGAGGGAACTTACCTCAACATAATAAAGGCCATATATGACAAACCCACAGCCAACATCGTTCTCAGTGGTGAAAAACTGAAACCATTTCCACTAAGATCAGGAGCAAGACAAGGTTGTCCCCCTCACCACTATTATTCAACATAGTTTTGGAAGTTTTAGCCACAGCAATCAGAGAAGAAAAAGAAATAAAAGTAATCCAAATCAGAAAAGAAGTAAAGCTGTCACTGTTTGCAGATGACATGAGATTATACGTAGAGAATCCTAAAGATGCAACCAGAAAACTAATAGACCTAATCAATGAATTTGGTAAACTTGCAGGTTACAAAATTAATGTACAGAAATCTCTTTCATTCCTATACACTAATGATGAAAAATCTGAAAGAGAAATTAAGAAACATTCTCATTTACCACTGAAACATAAAGAATAGGATACCTAGGAATAAACCTACCTAAGGAGACAAAGGACCTGTATGCAAAGCATTGAAAGAAATTAAAGACTATAAAAATAGATGGAGAGATATACCATGTTCTTGGATTGGAAGAATCAACATTGTGAAAATCTCTATACTACCCAAAGTAATCTACAATCAATGGAATCGCTATCAAACTACCCATGGCATTTTTCACAGAACTAGAATAAAAAATTTCACAATTTGTATGGAAACAAAAAAGACACAGACTAGCCAAAGAAATCTTGAGAAAGAGAAACAGAGCTGGAGGAGTCAGGCTTCCTGACTTCAAATTATACTACAAAGCTACAGTAATCAAGACAGTATGTTACTGGCAGAAAATCAGAAATATAGATCAATGGAACAGGATAGAAAGCCCAGAAATGAACCCATGCACCTATGTTCACCTAATCTATGACAAAGGTGGCAAGAACATACAATGGAGAAAGACTGTCTCTTCAATAAGTGGTGCTGGGAAAACTGAAGAGCTACATGTACAAGAAATTAAATTAGAACATTTCCTAACACTGTACATGAAAATAAATTCAAAATGGATTAAAGATCATACACACATATAAACTCAAAATGTATTAAACACCTAAATGTAAGTCCATACACAAAAATAAACTCAAACACCGTACACAAAAATAAACTCAAAATGGATTAAAGACCTAAATGTAAGTCCAGACAGTATAAAACTCTTAGAGGAAAACATATGCAGAACACTCTTTGACATAAATTGCAGCAAGATTTTTTTTTTTTTTTTTTTTTTTTTTTCTTGCGTTATGCGGGCCTCTCACTGTTGTGTTATGGAGCACAGTCTCTAGACACGCAAGTTCAGCAGCCATGGCTCACGGGCCCAGCCGCTTCATGGAATGTGGGATCTCCCCGGACCGGGTCACGAACACGTGTCCCCTGCATTGGCAGGCGGACTGTCAACCACTGCATCACCAGGGAAGTCCTGCAAGATATTTTTGACCCACCTCCTAGAATAATGAAAAAAAAAGCAAAAATAAACAATTTTGGCCTAAAGAAACTTAAAAGCTTTTGGACAGCAAAGGAAACCATCAACAAGACCAAAAGACAACCCTCAGAATGGTAGAAAATATTTGCAAATGAAGCAACTGACAAGGGATTAATCTCCAAAATGTATGAACAGCTCAATATAAGAAAAAGAAACAACCCAGTTAAAAAATGGGCAGAAGACCTAGATAGACATTTTTCCAAAGAAGACATACAGGTGACCAATGAACACATGAAAGATGCTCAAAGTCAGTAATTATTAGAGAAATGCAAATCAAAATTACAATGAAGTATCACCTCACACCGGTCAGAATGGGCATCATCAAATAGTCTACAAACAGTAAATCCTAGAGAGTGTTGGTGAAAAGGGAACCCTCTTGCACTGTTGGTGGGAATGTAAATTGATACAACCACTATGGACAACAGTAGAAAGGTTTCTTAAAAACTAAAAATAGGACAACTTATGATCCAGCAATCCCCTTCCTGGGCATATACCTTTAGAAAACCATAATTTGAAATGATACATGCACCCCAATGTTCATTACAGCATGATTTACAATAGCTAGGACATGGAAGCAACCTAAATATCCATCAACACAAGAATGGTTAAAGAAGTTGTGGTACATATATACAATGGAATATTACTCAGCCATAAAATGGTAGAAAATTGTGCCATTTGCAAAGACATGGATGGAGTTACAGACTGTCATACAGAGTGAAGTAAGTCAGAAAGAGAAAAAGAAATATTGTATAATATTGCTTATATGTGGAATGTAGAAAAATGATACAGATGAATTTATCTGCAAAGCAGAAATATAGACACAGACATAGAGAAATGATGTATAGATACTGGGTGTTTGGGTGAAGGGGTGAGATGAATTGGGAGATTAGGATTGACATATACACTACTATGTATAAAATAGGTAAGTAATGTGAACTTGGTGTATAACACAAGGAACTCTACTCAGTACTCTGTGGCAACCTAAATGGGAAGGAAATCAGAAAAAGAGGGCATATATATATATATATATATATATATATATATATATTTAGCTGATTCATTTTTCTGTAGAGCAGATACTAACACAGCATTGTAAAGGAACTATACTGCAATAAATACTAATTCTATAAATAAAGTTTATATGAAAAGACAACATATCCTGTATAGCCAGCATGATATTGAAGGCAAAGAACAAATTCGGAGGACTGACACTACCCAGCTTCAAGATTTGCCCTAAGGCTATAGTAAATAATGTGGTATTGGTGAATGAATAGACAAATCAATGAAACAAAATATAGAGCCCAGAAATAGATGCACACTAATACAGTTAAACAATCCTAGACAAAATAACCCATGCAAGTTAAAGGATAGTCTTCTTGATAACTGATGCTGGAACAACTGGATATCTATAGTCACAAATAAAACAAAACAGAAAACAAAAACCTCGGGCATAAACTTTACAGCATTCACAAAAACTAACTAAAAATGAGTAATACATTTAAATGTAAAATATAAAATTTCTAAAATAAAGTATAGGTGAAATTCCATAACATGATCAATCTGTGGAAAAGTCTAGAAAAAACACAGAAAACACAATATATGAAACAATTTGATAAATTAAAATTTGTTGTTAAATTTAAAATCTACTCTATTGAAAGATGCTGTTTACAGAGTGAAAAGGCTGGCCACAGACTGGAAGAATGTACATGCAAGACATACAGCTGATAAAAATCTCATATCTAAATATATATATCTTTAAACTCAATGATTAGAAAATAAACAGCCCACTAAAAGATGGGCACAAGATAAGCAGAAAAAAATGTGTCTGAAAAGTTGTTCAATATCATTTATCATTAGAAAACAGCAAATTAGTAAAGCAATGAGATTACACTACAAATCTATTAGAATGTCTAAAATTCCAAAACCTAACACTCTCTTGCTGGTGATGATGTGAACTACATGAAATCTCATTAATTGCTGGAGGGAATTATAAATGGTAGGAATATAATTTGGCAGTTTCTTAAAAACTAAACATAATTTTCCATAAAATTAAGCAATTTCAATCATAGATATTTACTAAACTCACTTAAAAACTTATGTCAAAAAAAACACCCCACACAAAAATGTTTATAAAGCTTTATTAATAATCTCTCAAAACTGGAGGCAACCGAGATGCTCTTTAATGGGTGAATGGATAAAAAAAAAATGTGATACATTCATATAACAGAATATTATTTAGTGGTAAAATAAATTTGTCTAGCCATGAAAAAAAAAAAGAAGGAACTAAAACATTTTCTAATTAAAAGAAGCCACTCTGAAAAGTTTATTTACTATATGAATCCAATTATAAGATATTCTAGAAATACTGTGGGGGTGAATGTAGGATACTATTCTTTTCTCAAAACCCATAGAACTTTAAGGCACAGAGAGTGAACTATAAAGTATGCAAACAAAAATGAACATCATTAAGAGACTTGGGGATTCCAAGATAAAATATGAAATGTGACAAAACAATCTAACTCTACTACAAACATAAAAAACCCTCACTGACAGAGTAAAGGAAAAATAATTAATTAATATAAGTAACATCGAAAATGACTAGTCATGTAAAACTAAAGACAACAGGAACTGCATATAAGCAAGTATACACCAGTTTATAAAATTGTTTCCCACCAGGTTATGGGTTTAGCATTTCTGGTAATGCTATAATGGAATTGAACTATTAAGTAAAGGAATTGTGGACAGTGGGAAATAGCTTTCTTACTTTGGGAATTGGAGGTTACAGATAATCAAGAGAAGGATGCTAGAGAGATGCATATGGTAAAAGATTAGCATTGAAAACATCAGTATGAACTCATGTTTAGTTTGTTACACATGCAGATGGTTACATCTCAAGAAGGAAACAAAGAAATAAACTAACCAAATACAGTAACAGGGATATGTCAAGAGGGCACAGGGATAAACTGAAAGAAATCCCAGTAGCCAAAGCTGGAACATTTTGACCTACAAAATAAATAAAACATTATTGAATTAGAACCTAAATTTTAAAATAAATATATATGAGTCAAAACTGATATAAATTAATGATTGAATTAATCAACAAATGAGGGAAATTAGAAAAATCTCCCACTTCAAAGAAGAATTCAAAACAATTTCTATTCTCTGCCCTGACCTCAAATAAGTGCAGTGTGACTTCAGTTTCCTTATATGTTGTCTGTGCATGGCGACTTCCTTCCCAAAAGTATAGCCTGCAAGGGGGAAGAAAAGAGTAACTTTATAGTGTAGATAACTGAAAAACACTTCCTCAACCAGGTGGTCAAGGCTTACATCCACAAGGATAAGTCATGTACACAGTATGTGTTCTTGATATGAAGTAATTAAATGGTATTTACTTCTCTAGTCTTCCTCTTAAAAACACATTTCCTCAGTCTAGTTTGAGAAAAACATCAGGCAAATCTCAACTGATGGACATTCTACCAAATACTTTACCAGTACACCTTAACTTTCCAAGTCATCAGAAGGATTAGGAAAGACTGAGAAATTGTTACAGCCATGAGGAACCTAAAAACACATGACTACTAAATGAATCTAGGTATTGATTCATTAATTACTTCAAGACCATATCAATATAAAGTGTTAATAATAGGGGAAACTGGACACAAGTATATGGGAACTCTCTGTACTCTCTTCACATTTTTTTTTTTTTTTTGTAAATCTTAAACTATTCTAAAACTGTTTATTTTAAATATATATTAGTAAGGAAAAGAATATTACCAAAATTAGCCAACAAAGTGAAAGAAACTAGTGGAAACTTTGGAACTGAAAATTTCACCTATGGAAATTTTAAAATTCCAGGAATGGCTTAAATACTTGTCAAGCTCTGGTGGAGAGAAAATTATTAAACAAGAAGATA
This sequence comes from Lipotes vexillifer, assembly GCF_000442215.2. Classification (NCBI taxonomy): domain Eukaryota; kingdom Metazoa; phylum Chordata; class Mammalia; order Artiodactyla; family Lipotidae; genus Lipotes; species Lipotes vexillifer. Next base: position 243,313 of record NW_006794736.1, read on the forward strand.
GCTCTGAAAATTTTACAAACTTTTTGCAGAGGAGTAGAGATATGGAGAATGACTCAAAAAGAAAAAAAAAAAAAGAACAATGGATATATACAGAAGGTAAAATATCTATGCTGTGTTGGTTTTCTATTGCTAGGTAACAAATTATCTTTAACTTTACTAACTACAAACAACACTCATTTATCATTTCAAAGTTTCTGCGGGTAAGGAGTCTGAGCAAGACTTAACTGGGTCATAAGTTTCTTTTTTTTTTTGTGGTACATGGGCCTCTCACTGCTGTGGCCTCTCGCTTTGCTGAGCACAGGCTCTGGACGTGCAGGCTCAGTGGCCATGGCTCACAGGCCTAGCCGCTCTGCGGCACGTGGGATCTTCCTGGACTGGGGCATGAACCCATGTCCCCTGCATCGGCAGGCGGACTATCAACCACTACACCACCAGGGAAGCCCGGTCATGTTTCTTTTACAGGCTACCATCAATATGTCAACAAGGCTGTCCCAAGATTTAACCAGGACAGATCCACATTCAAGCTCACTTGTTTGTTGACGGGGCTCACTTGTTTTTAGACGGAGGGCCTTAGCTCCTCACTGGACATTGGTCAGAGGCTTACTTTAGTTCCTTGCTATTGAGCTTCTCCAGTTAGGCAGTTTGCATCATCAAAATATGTAAGTGAGAAAACAAGAGAAGCAGTCTGCTAACAAGATGAAAGTCACAATCTTTTGTCACAGAAGCAACACCCCATCACCTTTACTGTATTCTATTAATTAGAAGCAAGTTATTAGAATCAGACTATACTTAATTAGTATTACACAGGCTTAAATACCAGGAGATGGGTGTTATCCTAGAAGTCTGCTTATCACATATGCATGCACATATAAAGATTCAGAAAGAGTATTCTCTTTTTGAGTTGAAGTTGAGAATGAGAATGAAAAGAGTTAATGTTCTCTTCTCTTTTTTTTTTGGGGGGGGGGAGTGTATCATGTCTTGGTTGCAGCATGTGGGACTTTAGTTGAGGCATGCAGGATCTATTGTTGCAACACACGGGCTTCTCTCTAGTTGGGGCATGCGGGTTTTCTCTTCTCTAGTTGTGACACTGAGACTCCAGGGCACATGGGCTCTGTAGTTTGTGGCACACAGTCCCTCTACTTGAGATGCATGAGCTCAGTAGTTGTGGCATGTGGACTTAGTTGCCCTGCAGCATGTGGTATCTTAGTTCCCCAGCCAGGGATCAAACCCACATCCCCTGCATTGGAAGGCAGACTCTTTACTGCTGGACCACAAGGGAAGTCCCAGTGTTAAAGTTCTAAGAGTTTATGAATAAATATTTTTCAGAATAAATGAATTACATAAATCTTCACAGTCAGGAAAAGCAATATAAAACAAATAAGGTAAATGCACTGAAAACCGCATGCACACCACAAAAAGACACAATGCAATAAAACTATAAAACATCAAAGACAAAGAGAGATTTTTAAAAAGCTTAAAGATGTACCACCAATGAAGGATTAATATTTTTGCTGACAGCAGGTTTCACATCAGCAG
>NW_006794736.1:244858-274151 GCF_000442215.2 Lipotes vexillifer
GAGAAAAGTAAAATAATACCTTCAAAGATACGAGCAAAATTTCAGCTTCCCCTGATATCCATATATTAGCTGGGAGAAGAGTTAAACACTGATTAACCTTAGACTTTGTTTCAAATATACAGTAAAATCTTATAGTAGCCATTAAAATAATGGAAATAGAAATAAAATTGTTATAAGAAAGAAAAGGCATTAAAAAAAAGAAAAATAAACAACAGGGAAAAATAAAGTGTGTGATATCAAATAATCATTATTTACAAGACAGTAAAGTGCATTTAGTCTGTCAGTTAAGAGAAGAGCTTTTCAGATTTCACATAAAAATTCAGCTAAGTTGTTACAAAAGGAACATAAAAATTAATAAATGGAAATGATAAAAATTAATAATAGAAAAAAAGATTTTCCATAAAAAATATAACTGCATTTCCAGGACAAAAAAGCACAATGAAACTGATGTAGCTACAGTACTTTTCATATTAGACTTAATATGAGAAGGATTATTAGGATTGAAGATTGTCATTCTGTAATGACAAATCAAGTCATTCAAACCCTAATCAGTATGATATTACAGCTTTAAACTTGCAATTTCATAACAAAAACCTGCATACTAATAAATCAGAAATAGTTACAAATTAATTGAGAAAATGATAATGCTGTTACCATCATAAGAAACATGTACCTTATTCATAAATTAAAAATATGAAAAACTAGAAAAATATGTATATTAAAAATAAAAGTAATAAGTTTTACATAATAGACATATAGAAAATCCTGAAGTGAACAATTGGAAAATGCAGTCTTCCCAGGCTTGTAGAGTTGATTTATAATAACTGGTTTTGTACATTATTATAAAGCAAGTACAGCATTTAATTAAAATTATTTTTATTATATAACTCACATTTCCGATGACAAGACTATATATTACATTAAAAGGGAATAACATGATAGCTGAAAGCCCACCACCATGACAAACACTGATAAATTTCCACCAGTATCCATTTTCCCCTTCTAATTTAAATAATGAATTATATAAATTTAGAAAGGAAGATAGATGGCATGTCAAAGAATAGTATGGCCATATGATTAAGTTCATGACAGGGAATTGTAAATGGAAATAATGTATGCAACTTCTACATCTTTTCCTTAAAAAGGAATTGCTTACTTTTCTCTTCTATTCCTTCCTATTTTCCATGTGTGCTGGTGAACCAGCCAGTACTGATAATTCAATGTAGGAAAACACACAAGTTATTAGAATGCAACAATTGGACCCACAAAAAGACATGGGTGCTTAAATGACTAAGGCAGCAAAATTCTCTACTAGCCCTGGACTTACTATTTATCTCTAAATCTTAGGTAATAAAAAGTAAACCTCTGCCTCATCTAAGCCACTGATTTGCAGGTTATCTTTATATATTATTAATATTGGCTAAATATTTTCTCAGATATAATGTATTACATTAATTTCTCTTGGTTTGTAGCTTGTCTTTGTAGTTTTATGTTTTATTTTGATAAACAGAAATTTGTACTTTGAAACTAAATGGACACATATTGTCTTCAATTTAGTGTGTTTGTGTCTTAATAAACTCATTTCTCTCCCAAGGTTACACACACACACACACACACACACACACACACACACACATATATATAAAGTACTTTCCAAAAATTTAAGGTTGACTCACACTGCATTTAATACATTTGACAGTTATTTTTATATACCAGGAATGAGAATGATTCATCTACATTTACTTTCCAGTGGGTTATTGATACTTAGAAATACTTATTGAATATCTCATCATTTCATACTACTTCGAAATTGCATCTTTGTTACCTCTACTCATAGGAATCTAAAAAGGAATCACAACTTTAGGAGTTAGCCATGCATTATTTTGTAATACTGATAACATACATACTCTAGTATCCACAAACATTCTTCTCACATATGTTATCTATCGAATTTCCTGTAGAAGTGTAGTGTGAAATAAAAAAAGAAAAAATTAGTTCCTAACAATGTTGCTTATGATTACCAAAGAATGGAAATTCCAAATGTTAATTAACAGGAGAAGAGTAAATATAAATTTATAATTTTCCCATTTAAATATGAGGAAAATAAGGCAGAAGGTCAACATTAATAAGATATAATGTTATGTGGCAAAAGTACAATATGCAACCATGTTTATTAAGCTTTAGAAATAATCAAAACTAAATGATTTATTGGTTTTATTGTTTAAGGTATACACATATGCTATAAAATTGGTATAAAGAAAATCAAGGGAGTGTTAAAAACAATTTTGAAGAGGGTGTGTATAGGAAGGAGAGAACGGAGCTTGACTCACAGAATTTATTTTCTTTTTCAGTAATTTTTACTTTGGTACAATTTTAAGCTCAGACAAAAGTGGCAAGAATAACATGTAAAATTCCTGTATAACATTTACCTGGATTCAAAAATCGCTAGCACTTTATGTAATTTGCTTTGACATTCTTTCTCTTTTTGTCTGTACACACACACACACACACACACACACACACACACACAGTTTTTTATTTCTTTTAGATCTTTTGCATTTCCATATACATTTTACAATCAGCTTGTCAGATTCTACAGTAGCTTATTATGAATATGATAATTTGGAGAACATTGGATCTATAGATGAAGTAGTGGAGAATGGACTTAATAATATTGAGGCATATTCCAATTTTCAATATGAGATATCTTTCTCCATTATTTTTTTGATTTAAAATTTGTCTCAGTGAGTTTTGTAGTATTTAGTGTAGAAATTTTATATTTTAATATTTTATATATTTTACTTTTTAAATATTTTTTTCATATGCATTGAGTGCTTTTTACTTTAAAAGGTAGTTTTAGTCATGTTATTTGCCAGTATTTTTTGCTATTATATAGAAAGGATTTTTAATTTTATTTTTGACCATGTATTCTGCAACCTTGATAAATTAATTTCTTAATTCTCATTGTTTGATTGTTAAGTTCTTAAGGATTCTTTATAAGCAATCATATCTTCCATGAGTGAAAATAGTATTACTTCTTTATTTCCAAACTTTATGCATTTTATTTATTTTTATTGTCTGCTAGACTATTTAATGAAAGGCTACAAAGAGATGGTGAGAATGAACACCTTAGCCTTGTTCCTGAACTTAGGGGGAGGATTTAATATTTTACCTTTAAGTATGGTATTAACCATAGGTGTTTTATAGATTTTTTTATCACATTCAGAAGCTTCCTTCTATTCATAGTCTACTGAGATTTTTAAATCAAGGATGAATGTTGAACTTTGCCAAAGGAGTTTTGTGCATATATTGAGATGATCCTATAATTTTTCTTTGTATTCAATTTTTAAATTACTCTAAGTGATTTTTAAATGTTAAACCAATCTTGCACACATGGGACAAACATCACTTAGTGGTAAGTTATTTTATGTTGTATATACTGCTAGGTTTGTTTCACTATTTTTTTAGGAATTTTAAATCTTTGGTTATGATAGTTTATTTACTTATAAATCTTTGGTTATGATAGTTTATTTACTTATAATATAATTTACTTATTTACTTATATCATGGATTGCTGGCTTCATAAAATGAGATGAGAAGTTTATTTTCTAGTTTCTAATCCTTGTTATAATTAATTTAAAGCCACTATTTTCAGAAAATATGCTTTGTAATATTTCTATCTTTAAGATTATTGAAATTTATTTAATCCCAATGCATGTGGTCTCTTTTGGTTAATACTCCATGTGCATGTGAAAATAATGTATATTCTGGAATCATTGGGTGTAGTATTTTATAAAATCAATTGAGTTAGGGTGATTGATAGTGTTGTTTAATACTGATATGTTCTTATTGCTTTTACTGTCTATTTATTGATTGCTGAAAAGTGTTTTTTAAAAACTTTTGTCTATGTTGTTGGATTTACCTCAATTCCATTTTGTTGTGAGTTTTGTTTGATTTTTTTTTCCTTTTTCCTTTTTGGAAATTAATGTATTAGGTGAATTCATTAGGTAATTATAACTTTCTGATATTTGAAAATTTTGTCATCTCTGAAAACAGTTGTTTAGATATGTAATTTTTTTGCTATTTTTACAATCATAAAGTTTTCTAGTATTGCACAGTACATCTCATTTTCCATCATTTTGCTTTAACCCTATCAGTGTTATAAATCCAAAATATGACCCTACAGACAGAATACACATATCTAGCTTTTTTATCCATTCTATTCTGCCTTTTATTTTCAGTCTTTATAGCACTGATAGTTTTTTTTTTTAACATCTTTATTGGAGTATAATTGCTTTACAATGGTGTGCTAGTTTCTGCTTTATAACAAAGTGTATAAGTTATACATATACATATGTTCCCATATTTCTTCCCTTTTGTGTCTCCCTCCCACCCTCCCTATCCCACCCCTCTAGGAGGTCACAAACCACCGAGCTGATCTCTCTGTGCTATGTGACTTCTTTCCACTAGCTATCTATTTTATGTTTGGTAGTGTATATATGTTCACACCACTCTCTCACTTTGTCACAGCTTACCCTTCTCCCTCCCCATATCCTCAAGTCCATTCTCTAGTAAGTTGGTGTCTTTATTCCCGTCTTACCCCTAGGTTCTTCATACCCCTTCACCTTTGTTTTTTTCTTAGATTCCATATATATGTGTTAGCATATGGTATTTGTTTTTCTCTTTCTGACTTACTTCACTCTGTATGACAGTCTCTAGGTCAATCCACCTCACTACAAATAACTCAGTTTCATTTCTTTTTATGGCTGAGTAATATTCCATTGTATGTATGTGCCACATCTTCTTTATCCATTCATCTGTTGATGGACACTTAGGTTGTTTCCATGTTCTGGCTATTGTAAATACAGCTGCAATGAACATTTTGGTACATGACTCTTTTTGAATTATGGTTTTCTCAGGGTATATGCTCAGTAGTGGGATTGCTGGGTCATTTTAAAAAGTAAATATAAATTGTTGGATTGAGGTCCACAATTTTACTATTTGTTTTCTATTAGTACAATCTCCCGCTAACTAATCCTTCTTTCTTGTCTTTATTAGAGTTAATCTAGTGTTTTGTTTGGTTTTGTTTTTACTATTCTGGTGTATTTTTTTCTCTTGAATTTACAGCCATGCCTTCTAACATTTTTTTAGTTATTTCTTTAGGAATTAAGAAAAATGCATCCTTATGCACTTCAGTGTTCATTGCAGCACTGTTTACAATAAGCAAGACATGGGAGCAACCTAGATGTCCATCGACAGAGGAATGAATAAAGAAGATGTGGCACATATATACAATGGAATATTACTAGGCCATTAAAAAGAATGAAATAATGCCATTTGCAGCAACATGGATGGACCTAGAGATTGTCATACTGAGTGAAGTAAGTCAGACAGAGAAAGAAAAATATCATATGATATCACTTATAAATGTAATCTAAAAAGAAATAATACAAATGAACTTATTTATAAAACAGAAATTGACTCACAGACTTAGAGAATGTACTTATGGTTACCAGAGGGAAGGGGAGGGAAGGGATACTTAGGGAGTTTGGGATTGACATATACATACTGCTATACTTAAAATGGATAACCAACAAGGACCTACTATATAGCACACGGACCTCTGCTCAATATTATGTAACAACCTAAATGGAAAAAGAATTTGATACAGAATAGATACATGTATATGTATAACTGAATCATTTTGCTGTACACCCAAAACTGTCACAACATTGTTAATCAACTATACTCCAATATCAAATAAAAAGTTAGAAAATGCAACCTTAACCTAGTTTATAAAATGTTAAAACCTTGCCACAGAAAGATCCAACTGCTCCCATATTTTGTGATATTGTTTTCATGTATAATGCCTCTACTTATGTTACAAAACATAGAACACTGTATTATATTTATATTTTGGGTGCTCCTCATTTCTTCCTATAACCCCATATTTGATCTGGTCTCATTTCTCTTTATTGTAAATAATCTATTTACTGTTATTTGTAGTGCAGCTCCACTAGTGGCACATTTACTCCTATTTTGTTTATCTATAGAAAGCTTATTTTGCCCACATATGAAAGGTAGTTTTGCTGGATTCAGAATTTGGAGTTAACAGGGTTTCTTGCTGTATTTTTTTCTTGTTTTCTTTGCTCTATAAAGGTTTTTTTTTCTTTCTATTTTATTCTCTTTTACATTTTTTTCTGGAAAAACAATTCAGATGCCTTTCTTAATATTGTCTCCCTATATGTACTGTAGTACTTCCTCTTCCATGTTTTAATGATTTTTTTTTTTAATCTTTGGATTTTCAAAATTTGACTCTAATATGCCTAGGTGTCATTCCCTTTGTATTTATACTAACTGGAGTTTCTTCAGCTTCTTGAATATAAACTTCTATGTTAGTCAACAAATTTAGAAGTTTTGGAACATTATTTCTTCAAATATTTTTTTCTACCCCATTTTCTCTCTTCCTCCTTCTTTGACTTCATTTGAACATACATGAAATGAGTTTATATATTCACACAGTTCACTGAGAAAATTTGTATTTAAAATAAATATGTATCTCTCAATTATTAGGATTGGATAATTTCTGTTGGTCTATGTTCAGCTTAACTGACCCTTTCTTCTGACTTCAATATGTAATTAAATTCTTACAGTAAAATTTTAATTTCATATTTTATAAATATTAATTCTAGAATACCTCTTATTTTAAGATATATTTTCCATTTTGGCATGAGTATTCTACTTGTTTATTCATTATTATATAAATTTTCTTTAAGTTCAAACATGTTTATGATAGCTACATTAAAGTCTTTGTCTACTAATTCTAACATCTGTGTCATTTCTGTGTCAATTTCAATTGATTGCCTTGTCTATTGATTATAGGTCACCTGTTTTTGTTTCTATTCATGTCTAATAAATTTTTATTGTGTACATGATATTGTGACTAATAGAGCATAGACATTTGGGATTCTGCTATCTTCCTGTGAAGTGTTGATTTTTATTCTACCAGACAGTGAACTTAGTTGAATTTAACTTTGAAATACTTCTCCCTTACATGGTGTAGCAGTTGTTCAGTATCTCTAGACTTTCAGCTTTGCATTCCTCAGGAAGTTTCTGGCAACTTACCCATGAACTATAGTTCAGAACTTAGCTAAAGTTTTTCAGTGAAGTGTCAACAAAGATTTGGGGATTTATTTTTCTACATTTTCCTTCTTTCTAAGATTTACTTCTTTACTTTCCATGTGTTCTGGAAGCTCCAACTCTATTCTTCAGTTCAGTTCAGCATGACCTCATGCCACCTTGAACCACACAGCTTGCGGAGAATATTCTGAAGAAAAGTCACAAAACACAATTCCTAGTCATTACATTACCCATCATTCAGCCATCAACTGCCTTCTAGTTTCTGCCTGCTTTTTTCAACTTTCCAGTGCCTTCATGTGGTTGATTTTAGTGTTTTGTTCAGATTTATTACTTGTATTTGTAGAATGATTAATCTAATATGAGGTAATATTACTTGAAGCAGAACTCTGCTATTGGTAATTTTTATTTAAACATTGGTACTGGATTCATAAGTTTGTTTTTTCCTTTTACTATTATAATTCTAATACCTATAAATATTTCTGTATTTCACAATAAAACATAGATTTTTTATTTATGAGGAAACAGACTTCTGAAATGACATTGATTTTACTTTATTTTTTCCATTTTTAAGATAACTGTTTATTTGTATCTATACTATTCTGTCCATGGAATCATGTTTTATTCTTCAAGACACTCCCATGACAGGGAAAGTTTATTGAATTTTCTTGGAACTTGTGTCAAGTTTGAAGTTAAAAATACTTATTTCATAGTCAAAATCAGAAACCTCATCTTTAGACTGGAGATGACCAAATTCTAGCATGGGTGTACTTTTCTCTAGGAATCCAAAGCTCACTTGAGCAGTTCTAATTCTTTTTAAGACATTTTTCTTTAAATACTAGCCTGTATTTGATAATGTATGGTGTTATGATGCTGTGGTTCTCTTTTATTCCTCTTGGGAATGGGTGAGGAAATGGTGAAGCTAAGAGAAGAATATAGAGATTTGGACTGGTGGATTAATTCAATATTCAGCATTTCAACCAAACCCCTGTTACAGCTTCCATTCTCACATTCTCCCTCTGTGCTATCATTTTTGTGATTCTTCTGGTCATCCAGAGAAACTCTCCTCTCTACTGCAGTTGTCACTTATAGGTACTGGTGTCTGGATGATCTACTTTATCCGTGAATAGGCAGAAATTTCTCATTCACAGATAATTTGTCTTCTCTCTCATTTGCTTTTATGTGTTTATTTTTTTTGTCATTTTATATGATTCTCAGAGCAAACAGAAACAGACTTGTAGTTTTGATTAGCCATCTTTTTTTTTTTTTTTTTTTTTTTTTTTTTCTTTTTTATCATTGTCAGCCTGAATCCTACCTTAGGTAACTAACCTAAGGCAGCTTTCCAGGTGCAGAGGCAAATTTTTTGGTCATTTTGAATTATTCCCTTGATACAACTAAAGGTTTTTGTTCAAAGGGAAAGTAAACAAATAAATGCCAAGCATCTAAAGTGCATTATCTTTATTAAATCTAAAAAATGTAAGGATATAATATTTTTCTAATAATATGGATGGAGATACTGAGGCAGAAGTGGTTTATGTGATTTTCTTGGGGTTACCTAAACAGCAATTGTAAAGAATGAGACTTGACCACACAGTTTATGTTTCCAAAATGCATGACGTTTCCACTGCTGCACTTTCACTTTAGTGTGATAAAATAGCAGAGCTCAGGAATTCCAATTCTTCCACTGATCCTAGGCTAGACTTTGCAAAGTGTATCTCATTCTGCCTTAGTTTGTTGTTTCAGAAATGACTATGTTTGCTACAATTAACAGCCAATAAGATTTCTGAAGGTTGGCAGTTGTTTAATTCATTTTCACAAAGACGTCAAATGCCTTTGCAATTCTCTTTATCATTCTTTCATGAACAAAAAAATCAATCTAAAACACCAGGCATTTCATCTGCACTCCAACCAGTGAGAAGGAGAATGCCAAACAACACAAAATATGTCACAGCTTACTATGCTTCCTTTTTAAATTTTTAATTGAATATAATTGACTTACTATATTATTAATTTCATACATACAGCATAGTGATTTGAAATTTTTATACATTATGAAATGATCACCACAATTAAGTATGTCTAATAAGCATCTGTCACTACACAAAATTATTACAATGTTGTTGAGTATATTCCCCATGCTGTACATTACATCCTTGTGACTTATTTATCTTATAACTGGAAGTTTTTACCACTTAATCCCTTTCATCTCTTTTGCCCATTCACCCAACCCCTTCCCCTCTGGTAAACACAAACTTTTTCTGTATATCTATTTAAAATCTGGAGATTCAGGAAAACAGTGGTGTAATTCAGTCCAAGTCTGAAGTCCTGAGAACCAGGAGTATCAGTGGTATAAATCCCGGTCTACGGACCAGAAAAGATAATTCCGAACTCAACCAGGCAGGCAGAAATCAAAAGTAATGAATTCCTTCTTCCTCTGCCTTTATGCCATTCAACAGATTGAATCATAACCACTCACATCAAAGAAGGCAATCTAGTTTACTTCATCCACCAGTTCAAATGTTAATTTCATTGAAAAACATTCTCTTAGACACATCCAGAAAAAAATTCTTAATCTGGGCACTCCATAACCAGTCAAGTTGACACATAAAATTAACTATCAAAATCTTTAAACTTTTCATTATTTTCCTCATATTTTCAATTTTCAACTTGTGTTGACCTTTGTTTTTCACTAATATTCTTGCCTTTTCTTTTTGATTTGTAGAAGATCTTTAAATTTTCACATGCTATTCTCATGTCATATTTAGACATGGAAATGCAGGCATACCTTAAAGACATTGTGTGTTCAGTTCTAGACCACTACAGAAAAGCTAATTTTGCCATAAAAAGAGTAACACAATTTTTGTTTTTGGTTTCCCAGTGCATATAAAAGTTATATTTACACTATACTGTAGTTTACCAAGTGTGCAATGACATTATGTTTAAAAACAATGTACATGGGCTTCCCTGGTGGAGCAGTGGTTGAAAGTCCGCCTGCTGATTCAGGGGACACGGGTTTGTGCCCCAGTCCGGGAAGATCCCACATGCCGCAGAGCGGCTGGGCCAGTGAGCCATGGACACTGAGCCTGCGCGTCTGGAGCCTGTGCTCTGCAATGGGAGAGGCCACAACAGTGAGAGGCCCGTGTACTGCAAAAAATAAAAAATAAAAAAAGAAGTGTACATACCATAATTTAAAAATACTTTATTGCTAAAGGATGCTCACCATCATCTGAGCCTTCAGTTAGTCTTAACCTTTTTGCTAATTGAAGGTCTTACTTCAATGTTTATGGCAGCTGATTGATCAGGATACTGGTTGCTAAAAGTTGGGGTGGCTGTAGCACTTTCTTTTAATAAGAGATCAGTGAACTTTTTCACATTAATCGACTCTTCCTTTAATCAATGATATTTCCATAGCATGTACTGCTGCTCAATAACATTTTACCCACAGTAGAACTTCTTTCATAACTGGAGTCAGTTTTCTCAAAACCTGCCACTGCTTTAACAACTAAGTTTATGTAATATTCTAAATGTTTTGTTGTCATTTCAATGATCTTCCCAGCATCTTCACCAATGATAGATTCCATCTCAAGAAACCACTTTCTTTGTTCATAAGAAGCAACTTTTCATCCTTCAATTTGTATCATTAGATTGTAGCAATTCAGTCAGATCTTCATGCTCCAATTATAATTCTAGTTTTCTTGCTATTTTCACTACAACTGTAGCTACTTCCTCCACTGAAGTCTTGAATCATAGCAAGTCATCCATGAGAATAGGAATCAAATTTTACCAAACTCTTGTTAATGTTGCTATTTTGACCCTTCCCGTGATCACAAATGTTATTAATGACATCTAGAGTACTGGATCCTTTTCAGAAAGTTTTCAATTGACTTTTCCCAGATCCATCAGAAGAATCACTATCTATGGCAACTATACCTTTATGAAATATATATCTCTTAAAAAATAAGGCTTGAAAATTAAAATCACTTCTTGATCCATGGGCTGTAAAATGGATGTCATGTTAGCAGGGATGAAAACTTTAATCTTATGGTACATCTTCAGTAGAGCTCTTGGGTGCATTATCAATGGGCAGTAATATTTTGAAAAAAAACTTTGTTTCTGAGCAGTAGGTCTCAACAGTGGGCTTAAAATGTTCAGTAAACCATGTTGTAAACAGATGTGCTGTCATCTGTCATCTATTGTTTATTATTCCATTTATAGCATAGAAGCAAAATATATTTAGCATAATTCTCAAGGGCCTTAGGATTTTCAGAATGGTAAATAAGCATTAGTTTCAAGTTAAAGTCACCAGCTGCATTAGCCCCTAACAGGAGAGTCAGCCTGTACTTTGAAGCTTTGAAGCCAGGCATTGACTTCTACTCTCTAGCTATGAAAGTCCTAGATGGCATCTCCTTCCAACAGAAATTGTTTAATTTACATTGACCATCTGTTGTCTAGTGTAGCCACTTTCATTAATTATTTTAGCCAAATATTCTGGATAACTTGCTGCAGCTTCTACATCAGCACCTGATGCTTCTCCTTGCACTTTTATTCTAGCAAGTGGGATTCTTTCTTTAAATTTTATGAACCAACTTCTGCTAACTTCAAACTTTTTTTCTGAAGCTTCCTCACTCTCTCAACTTTCATAGACTTGAAGAGAGTTAGGATCTTGCTCTATATTAGGCTTTGGCTTCAGAGATTGTTGTGGTTGGTTTGACCTATTCGGGCCACTAAAACATTCTCCATATCAGCAATAAGGTTATTTTTCTTCCTGATCATTCATGTATCCACTGGAGTAGCATTTTTAATTTCCTTCAAGAACTTTTCCTTTACATTTAAAACTTGGCCAACTGTTTAGCACAAGAAGCCTAGTTTTCACTCTATCTCAGTTTTTGACATGCCTTACTCACTAAGCTTAATCTTTTGATTTAAAATGAGATATGCATGACTCTTCCTTTCACTTGAACACTTAGAGATTATTGAAGGGTTATTAATTGACCTAATATTTTTACTGTTGTGTTTCAGGGAACAGGCAGACCCGAGGAGAGGGAGATAGATGTGGGAAGAGCAAGTTTGTGGAGCAGTCAGAATACACAAAACATTTGCTTGCCATCATATATGAGCATGGTTTGTGGCACCTGAAAATAATTACAATAGTAACATCAAAAATCACTGATGGAGAAGCTTCAAGATGGCGGAAGAGTAAGATGCAGAGATCATCTTCTTCCCCACAAATATATCAGAAATACATTTACATGAGGAACAGCTCCTACAGAACACCTACTGAATGCTGCAGAAGACCTCAGACCTCCCAAAAGGCAAGAAACTCCACACATACCTGAGTAGGGCAAAAGAAAAATGAAATAACAGAGACAAAGAATAGGGACAGGACCTGCACCAGTGGTAGGGAGCTGTGAAGGAGGAAAGATTTCCACACACTAGGAAGCCCCATCACAGGCGTAGACAGCTGGCGGTGGAGGGGGGTAGCTTCAGAGCCACGGAGGGGAGCACAGCAACAGGGATGTAGAGGGCGAAGTGGAGAGATTCCTGCACAGAGGGTCGGTGCCAACCAGCACTAACCAGCCCGAGATGTTTCTCTGCTAACCCACTGGGGCGGGCAGTGGCTGGCAGCTGAGGCTCCGGCTTCGGAGGTCAGATTCCAGGGAGAGGACTGGGGTTGGTTGCATGAACACAGCCTGAAGGCGGCTACTGCATCACAGCTAGCCGGGAGGGAGTCTGGGAAAAAGTCTGGAGCTACCTAAGAGACAAGAGACGTTTTATGCCTCTTTGTTTCCTGATGCACAGGAGAGGGGATTAAGAGCACCACTTAAAGGAGCTCTAGAGATGGGCGTGAGCCACGGCTATCAGTGCAGACCCAAGAGATGGGCATGAGACACTAAGGCTGCTGCTGCAGCCACCAAGAAGCCTGTGTGCAAGCACAGGTCACCATCCACACCTCCCCTCTTGGGAACCTGTGCAACCTGCCACTGCCAGTGTCCCGTGATCCAGGGACAACTACCCCAGGAGAATGCACAGCATGCCTCAAGCTGGTGCAATGTCATGCCGGTGTCTGCAACTGCAGGATTGCCCCACATCCATACACCTCCTAACCCCAGCTGGAGTGAGCCAGAGCCCCTGAATCAGCTACTCCTTTAACCCTATCCTATCTGAGTGAAAAACAGACGCCCTCAGGTGACCTACACTCAGAGGTGGGTTCAAATCCAAAGTTGAACACCAGGAACTGTGCGAACAAAGAAGAGAAAGAGAAATTTCTCCCAGGAGCCTCAGGAGTAGTGGATTATATCTCCACAATTAACTTGATGTACCCTGCATCTGTGGAATACCTGAATAGAAAACAAATCATCCCAAATTGAGGCAGTGGACTTTGGGAGCAACTATATATATATATATTTTTTTTCCTCCCCTTTTTCTCTTTTTGTGAGTGTGTATGTGTATGCTTATGTGTGTGATTTTGTCTGCATAGCTTTGCTTTTACCATTTGTCTTAGGGTTCTCTCGATTTTTTTTAATTACATATATTTTTTCTTAATTATATTACATTTTAATAACTTTATTTTACTTTACTTTATTTTATTTTATTTTATTTTATCTTCTTTCTTTTTTTCTCCCTTTTATTTGGAGCCGTGTGGAGGACAGGGTCTTGGTGCTCGAGCCAGGTGTCAAAGCTGTGCCACTGAGGTGGGAAAGCCAAGTTCCACAGGAGACCTCCCAGCTCCATGTAATATCAAATGACGAACATCTCCCAGAGATCTCCATCTCAATGCCAAGCCCCAGCTTCACTCAATGACCAGAAAGCTCAGTGCAGGACACCTTATGCCAAACAACTCACAAGACAGGAACACAACCCCATCCATTAGCACAGAGGTTGCCTAAAATCATAATAAGGCCACACACCCCAAAACACATCACCAGAAGTGGATCTGCCCCCCAGAAAGACAATCCAGCCTCATCCACCAGAAAACAGACACTACTTCCCTCCACCAGGAAGCCTACACAATCCCCTGAACCAACCTTAGCCACTGGGTACAGACACCAAAAACAATGGAATCTACGAACCTGTGGCCTGTGAAAAGGAGATCCCAAACACAGTAAGTTAAGCAAAATGAGAAAACAGAGAAACACACAAGGAGCAAGGAGCAAGAAACACATATAAAGAGCAAGGCAAAAACCCACCAGACCTAACAAATGAAGAGGAAAAGGCAATCTACCTGTAAAAGAATTCAGAATAATAGATAGTAAAGATGATCCAAAATATTGGAAATAGAATGGAGAAAATAGAAGAAACGTTTAACAAGGACCTAGAGGAAATAAAGAGCAAAGAAACAGAGATGAACAACCCAATAAATGAAATTAAAAGTTTTCTAGAAGGGATCAATAGAAGAATAACTCAGGCAGAAAACCGGATAAGTAACCTAGAAGATAAATAGTGGAAATAACTACAACAGAGCAGAATAAAGAAAAAATGAATGAAAAGAATTGAGGACAATCTCAGAGACCTCTGTGACAACATTAAACACAACAACATTTGAATTATAGGGGTACCAGAAGAAGAAGAGGAAAAGAAAGGGACTGAGAAAATATTTGAAGAGATTATAGTTGAAAATTCCCCTAATGTGGGAAAGGAAATAGTTAGTCAGGTCCAGGAAACACAGAGAGTCCCATACAGGATAAATCCAAAGAGAAACATACCAAGAAACATATTAATAAAACTATAAAATATTAAATGTAAAGAACAGATATTAAAAACAGTAAGGGAAAAACAACTAGTAACACATAAGGGAATCCCCATAAGGTCAACAGCTCATCTTTCAGCAGAAACTCTGCAAGCCTAAAGGGACTGGCAGGACATATTTAAAGTGATGAAGGAGAAAAACTTACAACCAAGATTACTCTAGCCAGCAAAGATCTCACTCAGATTTGATGGAGAAATTAAAAGCTTTACAAACAAGCAAAAGCTAAGAGTATTCAGCACCACCAAACCAGCTCTACAACATATGCAAAAGGAACTTCTCTAGGCAGGATACAACCAAGAGAAGGTAAAGATCGACAGTAATAAACCCAAAACAATTAAAAAAATGGGAATAGGAACATACATATCGATAACTACCTTAAATGTAAATGGATTAAATGCTCTAACCAAAAGACATAGACTGGCTGAATGGATACAAAAACAAGACCCGTTTATATGCTGTCTACAAGAGACCCACTTCAGACCAAGGGACACATACAAACTGAAGGTTAGTGGATGGAAAAATATATTCCATGCAAATAGAAATCAAAAGAAAGTTGGAGTAGCAATTCTCATATCAGACAAAATAAACTTTAAAACAAAGACTACAACAAGAGACAAAGATGGACACTACATAATGATCAAGGGATCGATCCAAGAAGAAGATATAACAATTGTAAATATTTATGCACACAACATAGGAGCACCTCAATACATAAGGCATATACTAACAGGCATAAAAGGGGAAATCGCTATAACACAATCATAGTAGGGGACTTTAACACCCTACTTTCACCAATGGACAGACCATACAAAATGAAAATAAATAAGGAAACACAAGCTTTAAATGATACATTAAACAAGATGAATTTAATTGATATTTATAGGACATTCCATTCAAAAATAACAGAATACACATTCTTCTCAAGTGCTCATGGAATATTCTCCAGGATAGACCATATCTTGGGTCACAAATCAAACCTTGGTAAATTTACGAAAATTGAAATCATATCAAGTGTCTTTTCCATCCACAATGCTATGAAACTAGATATCAATTACAGAAAAAATCTGTAAGAAATACAAACACATGGATGCTAAATAACGAAGAGACCTCTGAAGAAATCGAAGAGGAAATCAAAAAATACCTAGACACAAATGACAATGAAAACAGAATGATCCAACCTATGGGACACAGCAAAAACAGTTGTAACAGGGAAGTTTATACCTATACAACCCTACCATAAGAAACAAGAAACATCTCAAATAAACATCCTAACCTTAAACCTAAAGCAATTAGAGAAAGAAGAATAAAAAACCCTAAAGACAGCAGGAGGAAAGAAGTCATAAAGATCAGATCAGAAATAAATGAAAAAGAAATGAAGGAAATGATAGCAAAGATCAATAAACTAAAAGCTGGTTCTTTGAGAAGATAAACAAAATTGATAAACCATTAGCCAGACTTACCAAAAAAAAAAAAAAAGGAAAAGACTCAAATCAATAGAATTAGAAATGAAAAAGGGGAAGTAACAACTGACACTGCAGAAATACAAAGGATTATGAGAGATTACTACAAGCAACTTTATGCCAATAAAATGGACAGCCTGGAAGAAATGGACAAATTCTTAGAAATATACAAGCTTCCGAGACTCAACCAGGAATAAATAGAAAATATGAACAAATCAATCACAAACACTGAAATGAAACTGTGATTAAAAACCTTCCAACAAGAGAGGGGGAAGATGGCAGAAGAGTAAGATGTGGAGATCACCTTCCTCCCCACAGATACACCAAAAATACATCTACACATGGACCAACTCCTGCAGAACACCTACTGAATGCTGGCAGAAGACCTCAGACCTCCCAAAAGGCAAGAAACCCCCCACATACCTGGGTAGGGCAAAAGAAAAAAAGAAAAAACAGAGACAAAAGGATAGGGATGGGACCTGCACCAGTGGGAGGGAGCTGTGAAGGAGGAAAGGTTTCCACACAATACGAAGCCCCTTTGTAGGCGCAGACTGTGGGTGGCAGACGGGGGAAACTTCAGAGCCGCGGAGGAGACCACAACAACAGGGGTGCAGAGGGCAAAGCAGAGAGATTCCCGCACAAAGGATTGGTGTTGACGGGCACTCACCAGCCCAAGAGGCTTGTCTGTACATCCACTGGGGTGGGCGGAGCTGAGGGCTGAGGTTCTTCGGTCAGAATGCAGGGAGAGAACTGGGGTTGGTGGCGTGCACACAGCCTGCAGGGGGTTAGTGGGCCATGGCTAGCCTGGAGGGAGTCCGGGGAAATGTCTGGACATGCCAAAGAGGCAAGAGACTTTTTCTTCCCTCTTTGTTTCCTGGTGCATGAGGAGAGGGTATTAAGAGCAGTGCTTAAAGGAGCTCCAGAAACGGGCCCAAGACGCTGCTAACAGCACAGACCCCAGAGACGGGTATGAGATGCTAAGGCTGCTGCTGCCACCACCAAGAAGCCTGTGTGTGAGCACAGGTCACTATCCACACCTCCCTTCCGGGGAGCCTGTGCAGCCTGCCACCGCCAGGGCCCCGTGATAGAGGGACAACCTCCCCAGGTGAATGCACGGCGCGCATCAGGCTGGTGAAATGTCCCACCGGCCTCTGCCACCACAGGCTCACCCAGCAATCGCATCACTCCCTCCCTCCGGAATGAGTGAGCCAGAGCCCCGAGTCAGCTTATTCTTTAACCCCATCCTCTCTGAGCGAAGAACAGATGCCCTCCGCTGACCTACATTCAGAGTTGGGGCCAAATCCAAAGCTAAGCCCTATGAGCTGTGCAAAGAAGAGAAATTGAAATTTCTCCCAGCAGCCTCAGAAGTAGTAGATTAAAGCTCCACAATCAACTTTATGTACCCTGCATCTGTGGAATACCTGAATAGACAATGAATCATCCCAAACGGAGGAGGTGGACTTTGAGACCAACATTTATTATTTTTTCCCCTTTTCCTCTTTTTGTGAGTGTGTATGTTTATGATTCTGTGTGAGATTTTTGTCTGTATAGCTTTGCTTTCACCATTTGTCCTAGGGTTCTATCCTTCTGTTTTTTATTATTTTTTTCTTTTTCTTTTAAAAATATTAATAATTAATTTTTTTAAATTTTAATAGCTTTATTTTATTTTATCTTTATTTTATCCTCTTTCTTTCTTTCTACTTTTCTCCCTTTTATTCTGAGCTGTGTGGATGAAAGGCTGACAGGAGTCACTGCTGTGCCTCTGAGGTGGGAGAGCCAACCTCAGGACACTGGTCCACAGGAGACCTCCCAGCTCCACACAATATAAAATGGTGAAAGTCTCCCAGAGATCTCCATCTCAATACCAGCACCCAGCTTCACTCAACGACCAGCAAGCTTCAGTGCTGGACACCCTATGCCAAACAACTAGCAAGACAGGAACACAATCCCACCTGTTAGCAGAGAGGCTGTCTAAAATCATAATAAGTCCACAGACACTGAAAAAAACACCACCAGACGTGGACCTGCCAACCAAAAAGAGGAGATCCAGCCTCATCCACCAAAACACAGGCACTAGTCCCCTCCAAGAGGAAGGCTATATAACCCACTTAACCAACTTTAGCCACTGGGGACACACAGCAAAATCAACGGGAACTACGAATCTGCAACCTACAAAAAGTAGACCCCAAACACAGTAAGATAAGCAAAAAGAGAAGACAGAAAATCACACAGCAAATGAAGGAGCAAAATAAAAACCCACTAGACGTAACAAATGAAGAGGAAATAGGCAGTCTACTAGAAAAAAAATTCAATTTACTAATGATAGTAAAGATGATCCAGCATCTTGGAAATAGAATAGAGAAAATGCAAGAAACATTTAACAAAGACCTAGAAGAACTAAAGATGAAAAAGCAATGATGAACAACACAATAAATGAAATTTAAAATACTCTAAATGGGATCAATAGCAGAATAACTGAGGTAGAAGTATGGATAAGAGACCTGGAAGATAAAATAGTGGAAATAACTACTGAAGGGCAGAACAAAGAGAAAAGAATAAAAAGAACTGAGGACAGTTTCAGAGACATTGGGGACAACATTGAACGTGCCAACATTCGAATTGTGGGTTTTCCAAAGAAGAAGAGAAAAAGAAAGGCACTGAGAAACTATTTGAAGAGATTATAGTTGAAAATTCCCCTAATATGGGAAAGGAAATAGTTAATCAAGTCCAGGAAGCACAGAGAGTCCCATACAGGATAAATCCAAGGAGAAATACGCCAAGACACATATTAATCAAACTGTCAAACATTAAATACAAAGAAAACATATTAAAAGCAGCAAGGGAAAAACAACAAATAACACACAAGGGAATCCCCATAAGGTTAACAGCTGATCTCTCAGCAGAAACTCTGCAAGCCAGAAGGGAGTGGCAGGACATATTTAAAGTGATGAAGGAGAAAAACCTACAACCAAGATTACTTTACCCCACAAGGATCTCATTCAGATTTGATGGAGAAATTAAAACCTTTACAGAAAAGCAAAAGAGGAAAGAGTTCAGCACCAAAAAACCAGCTTTAAAACAAACGCTAAAGGAACTTCTCTGGGAAAGAAACACAAGAGAAGGAAAAGACCTACAATAACGAACCCAAAACAATTAAGAAAATGAGAATAGGAACATACATATCGATAATTACCTTAAATATAAATCGACTAAATACTCCCACCAAAAGACACAGTGTGGCTGAATGGATACAAAAAACGACGCATATAATTGCTGTCTACAAGAAACCCACTTCAGACCTAGAGACACATACAGTCTGAAAGTAAGGGGGTGGAAATAGATATTTCATGCAAATGGAAACCAAAAGAAAGCTGGAGTAGCAATTCTCATATAAGACAAATTAGACTTAAAAATAAAGACTATTAGAAGAGACAAAGAAGGGCACTACATAATGATCAAGGGATCGATCCAAGAAGAAGATATAACAATTGTAAATATTTATGCACCTAACATAGGAGCACTTCAATACATAAGGCAAATACTAACAGGCATAAAAGGAGAAATCGACAGTAATACATTCATAGTAGGGAACTTTAACACCCCACTTTCACCAATGGACAGATCATAAAAAATGAAAATAAATAAGAAAACACAAGCTTTAAATGACACATTAAACAACATGGAATTAATTGATATTTATAGGACATTCCATCCAAAAACCACAGAATACACATTTTTCTCAAGTGCTCGTGGAACATTCTCCACGATAGGTCATATCTTGGGTCACAAATCAAGTATTGGTAAATTTAAGAAAATTGAAATTGCATCAAGTATCTTTTCCAACCACAACGCTATGAGACTCGATATCAATTACAGGAAAAGATCTGTAAAAAATACAAAAACATGGAGTCTAAACCATACAATACTTAATAACGAAGTGATCACTGAAGAAATCAAAGAGGAAATTAAAAAAAATACCTAGAAACAAATAAAACTGGAGACATGATGACCCAAAATCTATGGGATGCCGCAAAAGCATTTCTAAGAGGGAAGTTTATAGCAATACAATCCTACCTTAAGAAACAGGAAACATCTCGAGTAAACAACCTAACCTTGTGCCTAAAGCAATTAGAGAAAGAAGAATAGAAAAACCCCAAAGTTAGCAGAAGGAAAGAAATTATAAAAATCAGATCAGAAATAAATGAAAAAGAAATGAAGGAAACAATAGCAAAGATTAGTAAAACTAAAACCTGGTTCTTTGAGAAGAGAAACAAAATTGATAAATCATTAGCCAGACTGATCAAGATAAAAAGGGAGAAGACTCAAATCAATAGAATTAGATATTAAAAAGGAGAAGTAACAACTGACAATGCAGAAATACAAAGGATCATGGGAGATTACTACAAGCAACTCTATGCCAATAAAATGGACAATCTGGAAGAAATGGACAAATTCTTAGAAATTCACAAACTGCCAAGACTGAATCAGGAAGAAATAGAAAATATGAACAAACTAATCACAAGCACTGAAATTGAAACTGTGGGTAAAAATCTTCCAACAAACAAAAGCCTAGGACAAGATGGCTTCACAGGTGAATTCTATCAAACATTTAGAGAAGAGCTAACACCTATCCTTCTCAAACTCTTCCAAAATATAGCAGAGGGAGGGACACTCCCAAACTCATTTTACGAGGCCACCATCACCCTGATACCAAAACCAAACAAGGATGTCACAAAGAAAGAAAACTACACACCAATATTGCTGATGAACATAGATGAACATAGATGCAAAAATCCTCAACAAAATACTCGAAAACAGAATCCAACAGCAAATTGAACACATCATACAACATGGTTAAGTGGTGTTTATTCCAGGAATGCAAGGATTCTTCAATATATGCAAATCAATCAACATGATACGCCATATGAACAAATTGTAGGAGAAAAACCATATGATCATCTCAATAGATGCAGAGAAAGCTTTTGACAAAATTCAACACCCATTTATGATAAAAAACTCTGCAGAAAGTAGGCATAGAGGGAAATTTCCTCAACATAATAAAGGCCATATATGACAAACCCACAGCCAACATCGTCCTCAATGATGAAAAACTGAAAGCATTTCCACTAAGATTAGGAAGAAGACAAGGTTGCCCACTCTCACCACTGTTATTTAACATAGTTTTGGAAGTATTAGCCACAGCAATCAGAGAAGAAAAGGAAATAAAATGAATCCAAATCGGAAAAGAAGAAGTAAAGCTGTCACTGTTTGCAGATGACATGATACTATACATAGAGAATCCTAAACATGCTACCAGAAAACTACTAGAACTAATCAATGAATTTGATAAAGTAGCTGGATACAAAATTAATGCACAGAAATCTCTGGCATTGCTCTACATTAATGATGAAAAATCTGAAAGTGAAATAAAGAAAATACTCCCATTTACCATTGCAACTAAATTAATAAAATATCTAGGAATAAACCTACCTAAGGAGACAAAAGACCTGTATGCAGAAAATTATAAGACACTAATGAAAGAAATTAAAGATGATACAAATAGATGGTGAGATATACCATGTTCTTGGATTACAAGAATCAACATTGTGAAAATGACTCTACCACCCAAAGCAATCTACAGATTCAATGCAATCCCTATCAAACTACCACTGGCATTTTTCACAGAAATACCACTGGAATTTTTCACAGAACTAGAACAAAAAATTTCACAATTTGTATGGAAACACCAAAGACCCCAAATAGCCAAAGCAATCTTGAGAACAAAAAACGGAGCTGGAGGAATCAGGCTCCCTGACTTCACACTATACTACAAAGCTACAGTAATCAGGACAGTATGATACTGGCACAAAAACAGAAATATAGATCAATGGAACAGGATAGAAAGGTAAACCAGAGGTAAACCCATGAACATATGGTCACCTTATCTTTGATAAAGGAGCCAGGAATGTACAGTGGAGAAAGGACAGCCTCTTCAGTAAGTGGTGCTGTGAAAACTGGACAGGTACATATAAAAGTATGAGATTAGATAATTCCCTAACACCATACACAAAAATAAGCTCAAAATGGATTAGAGACCTAAATATAAGCCCATAATCTCTCAAACTCTTAGAGGAATTTATAGGCAGGACACTCTATGGCATAAATTTCAGCAAGATCTTTTCGACCCACCTCCTAGAGAAATGGAAATAAAAACAAAAATAAACAAAAGGGACCTAATGAAACTTCAAAGCTTTTGCACAGCAAAGGAGACCATAAACAAGACCAAAAGACAACCCTCAGAATTGGAGAAAATATTTGCAAATGAATCAACTGACAAAGGATTTATCTCCAAAATTTGTAAGCAGCTCATGTACCTTAATTATAAAACAGCAAACAACCCAGTCCAAAATTGGGCAGAATACCTAAATAGACATTTCTCCAAAGAAGATATACTGACTGCCAACAAACACATGAAAGAATGCTCAACATCACTAATCATTAGAGAAATGCAAGTCAAAATGACAATGAGATATCATCTCACACCTTTCAGAATGGACAT
This sequence comes from Lipotes vexillifer, assembly GCF_000442215.2. NCBI lineage: Eukaryota > Metazoa > Chordata > Mammalia > Artiodactyla > Lipotidae > Lipotes > Lipotes vexillifer. The sequence goes on from NW_006794736.1 coordinate 267,762, forward strand.
CATCAAAAAATCTAGAAACAATAAATGCTGGAAAAGGTGTGGAGTAAAGGGAACCCTCTTGCAGGTTTGGTGGGAATGTGAAATGACACAGCCACTGTGGAGAACAGTATGGAGGTTCCTTAAAAAACTACAAATACAAGTACCATATAACCCAGCAATCCCACTACTGGGCATATACCCTGAGAAAACCATAATTCAAAAAGAGTCATGTACCAAAATGTTCATTGCTGCTCTATTTATAATAGCCCAGAGATGGAAACAACCTAAGTGTCCATCATCAGATGAATGGATAAAGGAGATGTGGCACATATATACAATGGAATATTACTCAGCCATAAAAAGAAACAAAATTGAGCTATTTGTAATGAGGTTGATAGACCTAGAGTCTGTCATACAGAGTGAAGTATGTCAGAAAGAGAGAGACAAATACCGTATGCCAACACATATATATGGAATTTAAGAAAAAATAATGTCATGAAGAACCTAGTGGTAAGGCAGGAATAAAGACACGGACCTACTAGATAATGGGCTTGAAGATATGGGGAAGGGGAAGGGGAAGCTGTGACAAACCGAGAGAGAGGCATGGACATATATACACTACCAAACGTAAGGTAGATAGCTAGTGGCAAGGAGCTGCATAGCACAGGGAGATCAGCTCGGTGCTTTTTGACCATATGGAGGGGTGGGATAGGAGGGTGGGAGGGAGGGGGACACAAGAGGGAAGAGATGTGGGAACATATATATATGTATAACTGATTCTCTTTGTTATAAATCAGAAACTAACACACCATTGTAAAGCAATTATACTCCAATTATGTTCTTAAAAAAAAAGACAGTATGATGTTAGCACAAAAATAGAAATGTAGATCAATGAAAGTGGATAGAAAGCCCAGAGATAAACCCACACACCTATGGTCAACTTATCTTTGATAAAGGAGGCAGGAATATACAGTGGAGAAAAGACAGCCTCTTCAATAAGTGGTGCTGGGAAAACTGGACAGCTACATGTAAATGAATAAAATTAAAACAGTCCATAAAAGCATACACAAAAATAAACTCAAAATGGATTAAAGACCTAAATGTAAGGCCAGACACCATCAAATTCTTAGAGGAAAACATAAGCAGAACACTCCATGACATAAACCACAGCAAATCCTTTTTGACGCACCTCTTAGAGAAATAGAAATAAAAAGAAAAATAAGCAAATGGGACCTAATGAAACATAAAAGCTTTTACACAGCTAAGGAAACCATAAACAAGATGAAAAGACAATGCTCAGAATGGGAGAAAATATTTGCAAATGAAGCAACTGACAAAGCATTTATCTCCAAAATATACAAGCAGCTCCTGCAGCTCAATATCAAAAAAAGAAACAACCCAATCCAAAAATGAGCAGAAGACCTAAATAGACATTTCTCCAAGGAAGACATACAGTTTGCCAACAAACACATGAAAAGATATTCGACATCACTAATTATTAGAGAAATGCAAATCAAAACTACAATGAGGTATCACCTCACACCGGTCAGAATGGCCATCATCAAAATAATCTACAAACCATAAATCCTGGAGAGGGTGTGGAGAAAAGGGAACCCTGTTACACTGTTGGTGAGAATGTAAATTGATACAGCTACTATGGAGCACAGTATGGAAGTTCCTTAAAAAACTAAATATAGAAGTAAAATATGACCCAGCAATCCCACTACTGGGCCTGTACCCTGAGTAAACCATAATTCAAAAAGAGTCATGTCCCAAAATATTCATTGAAGCTCTATTTACAATAGCTGGGACATGGAAGCAACCTAAGTGTCCATCAACAGATGAATGGATAAAGAAGATGTGGCACATATATACAGTGGAATATTACTCAGCCATAAAAAGGAATGAAATTGAGTTATTTGTAGTGAGGTGAATGGACCTAGAGACTGTCATACAGAGTGAAGTAAGTCAGAAAGAGAAAAACAAATACTGTATGCTAACACATATATGTGGAATCTAAAAAGAAAAAAAAAAGGAAAATGGTCAGAAGAACCTAGGGGCAAGATGGTAATAAATATCCAGACCTACTAGAGAATGGGCTTGAAGATACAAGGAAGGGGAAGGGCACGCTGGTACAAAGTGAGAGAGTGACATGGACATATATACACTACCAAACTTAAAATAAATAGGTAGCTGGAAGCAGCCGCATAGCACAGGGAGATCAGCTCCGTGCTTTGTGACCAACTAGAGGGGTGGGATAGGGAGGTTTGGAGGGAGGGAGATGCAACAGGGAAGAGACATGGGAACATATATATATATATGTATAACTGATTCACTTTGTTGTAAAGCAGAAACTGACACACCATTGTAAAGCAATTATACTCTAATAAAGATGTAAAAAAAATCACTGATCACAGATCACCATAACAAATAAAATAATAATGAAAAAGATTGTAATATTGTGGAAATTACTAAAATGTGACACAGAGGCATGAAGTAAGCAAATGCTTTTGGACAAATTGGGTGATAGACTTGTTTGAAGCAGGGTTACCGCAAACCTTCTATTTGTAAAAAAAAAATGTAGTATCTGCAAAGTGCAATAAAGGACAATAAAACAAGATATGCCTGTATATTCTCCTGGAACTGTTTTTAGCATGTTAACTTCATTGAATGAAGGTATTTAATTTGAATACCACCAAACAATTGAATGAAAGTACTAAATGGTAATAACATGAAACATGTCCTTTTATTTTGCTTTACAAATTTTATTTTGCATTTTATTTAAGAAGGCCTTGTCTACTTTTGCTTTTTTCAGCTTCTAGAGTCTACCTGTGTTGCTCGTTCACTGCCCATTCCTCCTTCTACAAAGCTCATTGATGCAATGTCTGTTTCCATTTACATATCTCTTTCTCTGAATTAGATTCCCTTGTACCCATTTTATAAGAAGTCCTGTGATTACAGTGGATTGACTTGGATAATCTAAAATAATCTCTCAATTTCAAAAGACTTACTTAATCAAATTTTTACCATCACAATGTATCATACTCATAACATCCAGATATTAGGACATGGATATCATCTGGGAACCATTATTCAGCTTATTACATAGTAGAATATTGCAAAAAGATGAATCATAAAATACCTAATCATAAGAAAACATAAGTTAATATTTTAATATTATACAGTAGACTACAGGACAAGAAATATTACCAAGGAAAAAAGATATTTCAATGATAATCAATTCATGAAAAATACATAGTCCAAATGAATATGCAACCAATCATAGACCATTACCAAATACATGGAGCATATGCTGACCAGAAATTAGAGAGAAACATATTACCAATAGTATTTGGAGATTTCAATATTTACTTCTCAGTAATTGATATTCCAATTAAACGTATTAAAATTAATAAGATGATTTAAACATATGTTTAATTTACATTTAAAATTAATTTAAAGTTTTATATTAATTTTAATTATAATTAAACTTAATTAAGAAAAGTAGACTTGAACAATATTCATCAGCTCAGCCTGATTGATATTTATAGAATATCCAATCCAAAATATCAAGATCAGGTGGAACGTTCATATAAAGAAATTTTATACTTGATAACATTACAGATATATTTAAAAGTATATATAACTGAAACAGCAAAATAAAATATTTGTATGCAATAAAACTAAGGCAATGATTAGAGGATAATTTATAGATTTAAATGCCTTTATTATGAAAAACATAAGAAATATAATGATTCATATTTCTACCTTCAGAAGCTAGAAAAAGAAAGTGAAATTAAAACCAAATTACGTATAATTAATTGAGAGGATTACAAAGATAAAAACAGAAATCAATTAAATTAGAAAAAAAAACTATAAAGAGAATCATTGGTTAGAAGCTGGTTCTTTTATCAATAAAATTTATAAGGCTTAGCCAAATTGAGGAAGAAAAAAGAGAGAAGACACAAATCACCAAAATTAGGAAAGAAAAAAGAGCTATCATTACCATTCTTATAAATACTACAATGATAATAAAGGAATAATAATAATAACTTTATGCTCCAAAATTTAATAAGCATGTATCAAATAGACAACTTCCTTGAAAAATACAACTTCAAAGCTTTCTTAGGGAAAAATAGATGACTATCCTTATATGCATTAAATCAATTGTATTTGCAGTTAAAATACACACACACACACACACACACACACACACACACACACACACAGAAAAATTCAGAATGAGGCGGTTTCTCTGATGAATTCTACCAGTGTTTAAAAATTAATTAAAAAATAATCTTATCATAAATCATTCAGAAAATAGAGGAAGAAGAAAAATTCCAAACACATTTTATGATGTCAGCATTTCCCTGAATCAAAAACCAAAGAAAATACAAGAAAAATATTTCAAGTAGGTCCATACAACAAACCAATAAAACTTCGCAACCATACCTCCCATGAACATACATGCAAAATAAATGTTAAAACATTAAAAAATACAATATAATCCAGAAATACAAGAAATAATAATACACCATGACCAAATGTACTTTATTCCAAGAATGGAAATTTATTCACAATGTATTATTGCTGCACTTCCACTAGAATGAGTAAAATGAAAGACTGACAATTTTAAATTCTGTTAAGGAAGGTATAATTACTTTGGAAAATATTTTCACACTCTGTTGTAAAATTAATCTCTTTTATTAAATATCATGATTCAGCAATTCCATTATGTATTTAAACAAGATAAATAACAGAGCAATTTGGTCACACAAAGATTTGGACATTAATAGTCAAACCATAGAATATTTAATTTAAATTAATGTAAACTAAAAAAAATCAAATGCAAAATAGGTGAATGGATAAACAAATTTTAGTGTGTCTATACAACAGGAGAGTATTCAACAAAAAAACAAAAAAGAATTATCATTTGATAATTCTCAAAGCATATGGATGAATTTCAAAGCCATTATTCTAAGGGAACAAAGATAGACATCAAGTGTAAGCCCTGTATATTTACATTTATATATATGTAACTCTAGAAAAGACAATTCTAATATATAGTGACAAAAAACATATGGAATGTTGACTTGGGCCATGAGTGTAGGGTAATCACCACAAGGGAGATATTTCTGAGTTGAGAGAAATGTTCAACACAACTGTTATCATGTTAGTAGGCACACAGGTGTATAATTTGCTAACACTCATCCATTTAAAATGAATGAATTTTATTTTTTTCTAAATTTTATCTCAAAGAAATTTTTTAAAAAGACAACACCCATTTTTCCATTTACTTTATAGTGTTCTTCTTCTCATTCAAGTTTTTAATCTATTTGAGCTTTATTTTATTTTAAGCTTTATTTAAGTGTGTGTTTTGTTTAGGTCAGATTCAATTTTATTTTCCTCTGTACAATCAGTGCTCCTTATCCATAGGCTTGGCATTCATGAATTCAACCAACCGTGGATTGTAAACATAGTACACATTCAAGGCTGGCTAATTACCTGGATGTGTAAGCCAAGGATAAGGAGGGCTGAGTATGAGACTTGAGCATCTGCAGATTTTGGTATTTGCAGCAGATTCTGGAACCAATCCCCCATGAATACCGAAGGAATACTGTATAATAAACACATTTTTGTAAATCTTCCATTATACATCAATTTTCTCATGGATTTTTCTCTAAACATTACTGTATATTAAATTCTTATATAAGCATGGATCCCTTGATGGACTTCTTGTTTCTTTCATTACACATATAATTGTACTCACACTAATATCACATTCATTTTGTATTAAAATGTACTAATATCTATATAACCAATAGCCACTATTTTATTCTCCAAAGTTAGCTCTTTCTGGACCATAATTATTCCATATATATTTTAGAGAAACTTTATTTAAATCCCCAAACAATCAAACTAAAATATGTATTAGTAATATTTATAGATTAATTTGTAGAAATTTGACATTTAAAAATATTTCCATGCTGACCAATAACATCTCAATTTATTCAGACCACCTTATCTGTCTTTCAATGTATTAAAAAATATTTTTCCCACCGAGGTATATGTTTCTTTGAAATCTTTAAAAGATTTATATGCTTCTTTGAAATCTTTCCTAAATACTGTATTTATGTGTGGTGATTTTAATAATATCTCATTTTCTCTATATTTCCTGATTCTTTTTGTATAAAAATAATTTAAGTAAATCTTTTTCAACAATCTTATTGAATTTGGAAAATCATGAAGTTTATTTGTATTAAACCATGTATCGGTTTTCTATTGCTGATATGAAAATCATCACAATCTTACTGCCTTAAAGCATGAATTCATTAACATAGTTCTAGATGTCATAAGCCCAAACTCAGTTTCACTGGACTAAAATAAAGGACCTAGTGGCCTGCATTCCTG
>NW_006794736.1:274161-275593 GCF_000442215.2 Lipotes vexillifer
GCTGAAGACTCTGTTTCCTTGGCATTTCTGGGCTCTGAAAGCTGCTTTTATTTCTTGACTACAGCTCCCTCTTCCATCTTCAAAGCCCCAAATGTAGCATCTTCTCTCCCTCTGACTTTTGCTTTCTTCTTTACATCACCTCTCTCTCTCTCTCTGAGTCAGATCATCCTGCTTCACTCTGATATGGACTCATTAAATTGGTATACTCAGGTAATCCAGGATAATCTCCACATCTCAATATGGTTAATCTAATTCCATCCACAAAGTTCCTTTTACCATGTATGGTAGCATATTCATGGGCCCTAAGTATTAGAACTTGGACAACTTTGTAGTGATGTTCATCTCACTACATGTACATTGTGCTTCTCAGTAAAAAATGGGGTTCTTGTAAATTGGAAGAAAAGAATACTAGACAGTGATCAAACAACTAACAATCATTATTATTGGCCATGATCTTAAAGCAGTGTTTATTAAACACACTTTCACCCTGCCATACTATGTTGACACAGCTGAGTTTAGTAAATCCATGTGGAACACAAATAAGATGTTCTGTGAGTCATAAAAGTGGTTACTTCTTTTTATCACCAATTCAAAAAATATTTTGAATTTATAAGTATTAATGTAACTATAGGGAAAGCCTTCTATTTACTATAATTCTTTTAAAAAATAATATTTGGAAACCTCAGTATTTTGTACTCAGTGAGCAACTTGTGTCAAATATGACAACCACTTTCACATATTTTAGGTAAATGATATTAGAGTTGCTAAATGTGTCATCCTTACCTAGCCAGCTCTCCGTTTGCATCTTTTCCATGTTTTAGGCATCCAGAACTCATGTACCATAGAAACAGAAATAGGTCAGAAAACATTTAAACTAAAATTTGGACAGGTTTGAAAACTAAATTGCTAATTTATAGCTTGTATTGGTGCAAACTATGTAATAACCTGATTTTCAGTTTCTTCATTGTGAAATTAGGATAATGACATTTTATGCTTACATCTTAGCATATTTAAGGGGATCAATATGTGATAATTTACAAATTACAAAGTGCTCTACAAGTGCAAATTACTACTGATATAAAAATTAATATTTAGGCACATTCATACCGTTGGGGAAACAGGAATATTGGTAAAAACATTCTGAAGGAATGTTTGATAATTTCTTCTTTGACCACATAATTGCAGTTATAAGAATTTATTGTAGGGACTTCCCTGGTGGTGCAGTGGATAAGACTCCACGTTACCAATGCAGGGAGCTGGGGTTCAATCCCTGGTCAGGGAACTAGATCCCACATGCATGCAGCAACTAAGACTTTGCATACTACAACTAAGGAGCCCTGGAGCTGCAACTAGTGAGCCTGTCTGCTGCAACTAAGACCCCATGCAACTAAATTAAAAAAAAAAAAAAATATATATATATATATATATATAT
>NW_006794736.1:275616-302075 GCF_000442215.2 Lipotes vexillifer
ATATATATAGAATAGATATCTCATGACAATGTTAAAAGATTTATGAAAACTATGCTTATCAGAGAAAAAAGACAATCATATAAAAATAAATTATGGTATACCTATATGATAGAAAATTATACAGTCATTTTAAATCACAATTAGCATAACTGTGACCATGATGCCTATGCTCACATGATAAAATTAGGTGAGGCTACCATAAACAGTTGAATCCTAAATTAGTTGTACACATACACACAAGCAAACATAATATATTGAACTGTTGAATACTCTTATGACTATGTTAGATATGAAAGTTTTAAAGTTTTCTGTTTATATTTTTAGCATTTATAATTGTCTCTTTGATAATTGGTGCTGGAAAAAATGGACAGCTACCTTTAAAAGAATGAAATTAGAACATTCTCTAACAAGGTATTCAAAAATAAACTCAAATGGATTAAGGACTGAAATGTAAGACCAGAAATCATAAGACTCTTAGAAGAAAGCATAGGCAGGACACTCTTTGAAATAAATTGTAGCAGTATTTTTTGGATCTCTATCCTAAAGCAAGGAAATAAAAGCAAAAATAAACAAATGGGACCTAATTAAAGCTTTTGCACAGAAAGGGAAACCATCAACCAAAGAAAAGACAGTCTACTGAATGGGAGAAAAAAAAAATTGCAAGTGGTTTGATTGACAAGGGGTTAATATCCAACATATATAAACAGCTCATACAACTCAATATCAAAAAAAGCAAAAACCTGATTAATAAATGGTTGGAAGACCTGAAGACATGTTTTTCCAAAGAAGATATACTGATGGCCAACAGGTACAGGAAAAGATGTTAAACATGGTTAATCATCAGAGATATGCAAATGAAAACCACAATGATATCACCTCACACTTGTCAGAATGACCATCATCAAAAAGTCTGCAAACAAAAAACGTTGACAAGTATGTGGAGAAAAGGAAACCTTGCTACACTGCTCGTGGGAATGTACATTGCTTCAGCCATGATAGACAACAGTATGGAGATTCCTCAAAAAACTAAAACTAGAACTACCAATGATCCACCAGTTCCACTCATGGTATATATACAAAGAAAATTAAAACACTAATTTGAAAAGATGCATGCACCCCGAAGTCTGTAGCAGTATCATTTACAATAGCCAAGATATGGAAGTAACATTAAGTGCCCATCAACATTTGAATAAATAAAGATGTGGTACATATATACATATAATTATGTATATGTATGTATGTGTGTATATATATATATATATATATAATGGAATATTACTCAACCATAAAAAAGAATAAACTTCTTCTATTTGCAGCAGCATGGATGGACCTGGATGGTATTATCTTATCCTTAGTGAAGTAAGTCAGACAGGGAAAGACAAATATTGTATGTTATCACTTATATGTGGAATCTGAAAAATAATACAAATGAATGAATATAGCACAATTGAATAAGACTCACAGGTGTGACTGGTGAAGAAAGAACAGACTGGTGGTTACCAGAGGAGAGAAGTAGTAGGGAGACATGTGATGGGAGTAGAGGATTAAGAGGTAAAACTACCATTTTGAAATGGATATGCTACAAGGAAATATAGCCATTATTTTGTAGTGACTTTAGATGGAGTGTAATTTGTAAAAATGTTGACTTGTTATGTAGTAAACCTGAAACTAATATGATGTTGTAAATCAACTACATTTTAATTAAATACATGTATACATGCATACAAAGACTCTGGAAAAATTAAATGAAAAAATAGATTATCTAAATCTTAACATTTTCACATTATATAGCAAACTCAAGGTGCATTGTAAAATGGAAAAATTCCTGAACCATATTTGATGATTGTAAAGGTTTAATTTGGCTGATGTCTGCCTCAGTGATTTGGAACTTCCTAGGAATTTACAATTTTATTTCAATGTGTTTGATATGCCAGGAGTACCCCCATAAAGTAATCAGAATTCTAACTTTAGTCTTGCCCTGGTAGTTTAAAAATTTCAAGTATGAAGGCAATTAAAAGTGTAAGCTGGAATCAACCCCTTTTTGTACTTTCTGATTTCACCAGCTATTGTGTGATCAGCTATTGTGTGTTAAGGCAATAGTGGAAAAACCCTGGGCCTCAGTGTTTCTAGAGAGAACACCTCACTCTTAACAGGTTTTCTGTGAAGGATAAGAGCATATAAAAGACTTGCTTATTTACTGGCACAGAGTGAGTATAGGATTCAGTTCTCTTCCAGATCTCCATCTCCATATACAGCATCAGGAAAGTAATTGCTCTCTTTACTGTTGTAGAGGTAAAGATGATGTAATCTACATGAAAGCACATTACTAGGTCTGAATGCATTTATAAACAATAGATCTCAACTGTTAATGACAACCAAATTCACATAGCTTAATAAATGAACCAATAATGCAGTAATGTAGGAATGGGAGTCTGAAATGGCATTTATTGCTAAATTTTAGTCTTTAGGGAATGACATAAGACACAGACAAAACCTGAGCACTTATACTGATATTTATGACTTGAGGTGATTTTTATACATTTACTCCACATACACATTGTTGATTTCTCACAAATTCATGTTATTGAATTTGTGGAGGGATTAGTAGAGTAAGAACTGTATCCTGATCATTTCTGCCCTATTTCTTCTTGATGGGCTCCCTCAGAGGTGCCTCAATCTTCCCTCAGATTCTCTGCTTGTGCCTTATCCTTCCACTTTATGTAGTCATGCCCTAACTGCCATTTATGATCACTAACCCCCTTCAGTCAGTCTCTTAGGCACATAGACAACCTCCTCCAATCAATATGTGCCCCTGTCTTTGCTTATGCCAACTGCACCATCTTCAGCCAGTCAAAAGCTCCACAGACTACTCACTATAGTTGTCTGAATGAAAGTTATTAAGTCAGATCAACTCAGCGAGGTTTCTCTCACCTTCTTTCTCCAAAATATTAGTGGGATGGGACAGGGGAAATATTCTTTGATCTTCAATTACCTACTGATTTTTTTGTTTCCTCAATTGTTCAGTTTATGACTGAAGAGCAGGAATATCATATGACATTGAGAAAGTTACTTTACCTCTCTATGTCTCAGTTTTCTCATATGTAAAATGAGAATAATAATAACATGTATGTCTTAGGGCTGTTTTAAATAATAAGTAAGTTTACAATTACAACATTTAAAATTATGCCTAGATTCTGGTAAGCACTATAGAAGTGAAAGTAATTATTTTTATATCCTCCTTAGCATACTTTCTAAGATGTCCTCTTCCCCAGTTGCAGCCATCTGTCTCTATACACTGTGTGTGTGTGTGTGTGTGTGTGTGTGTGTGTGTGTGTAAAAACCTCTATATACAAATAGAGAAGACCCTCTTTTCAATTATTTATTCGAGAATGGGCTCTTCAACACTGCCCACATGAAGAAAGACATTGAAGGCTATTCAAAGTCAATGTGCATGTCAACACACTTAGACAAATGGCCAACCTGCCTTGTGATAAACACAAGGAACAAGTCAATTAAATCCATTAGAAGGTACTTAAGAATAATAAATTTTAAAGAGATGAATAATACTTCAGTTTTGTCCCTAAGACCTTGAACTGAAGATGTCAGAATTAAAATCCACCTAGATATTCCCTGTATAACTTATGCCAAAGTATAATATATAAATCATTTTTAAAGGATCAAAATTTCTCTGTATGAACAAAGTGTCTTGGTCAGTTTGCATATAAGTATTCCTGCCTATAAATTCTGAGCTTGCATCAGGAGTGCTCTCCTTCCAGCCAATGTGATCTCTCTCTACCCCACCTCCTGTTTATAGTCATAAGTGAGAAAATATTGGGTCAGAAGACCTAAGCCAACATTACCACAGATGCATAAGCAATATAGGAAATTTTCCTGACCCACTGGTTGAGAAAAAGCTAATATTTCATTTTAGCATATGTGTTTACTCCTAGTTATTTTCCCATACCCATTATTATTAATGTGCTTATAGTAAAAGATCTGAGTCTAGGGTCAGGACCAGCTACAACTTTAGTTAAGTGGAGAGGACCTCAATAGCCATTTATACTTAACTTGTTAAAATCTCCAGGGGAAGTTCCATTTCAACAAGGGATAAGAATTATGCCACAGAAATGAATCTGTTATGTTACAAGTTGAGGCATCAGTTGAGTAAGTCAAAGAGGAATTAGGGCTATAGAAGTCCTGACCACTTTCCCTGAAATCACATATTCTATTCAGGTATCACTTTTCTCTCAGTAAGGCTAGTGTCACCCTGGTTTTTCGATAAAAATGTTGTCAATCTGCACATAGACTTCTGGAATTTTGTATCCAATTAAACCATCTGTTGGTGTCCTGGAGCACGGACACCTACAAATTTCTCTGCTAATGAGTTGCTTGGTGGTTTCAGTAAGATTTCCTCCTCAAGGGCAATGCCATATAGCATTAAAAAGCTTGCAAGAAACTGCTAGAGCAGAGAGAAACACAAGAATATGTAGTTTCTATACTGTAAAAAACAATGTCAGAACAAGTGTGAGAAAAGTAGATTTGTTCAGTTCAGCAACTGGGTGTCCTCTTCATGGCATTTTCAAGTTTACCACTCTTTAGAAAGAAATTAACATAGCCCTGAGACAGGATGATCTGTTTATTGTAGAAGCTGTCTTCTCTGACAGTCATGAAGAATATGTAATTCAAAATCATCCTCAAAAGTGGCCAGGTGCTGCTTACTGATATAAATTTATTTATGATCCACAGGAAGCAAGTGTATGACAGAGGTGTGTATTCCTCAGGTTTTGTGTGTGTGAGGGTCCTGAAATAATTATTGGTATATCACTGGGAGAAATGGTGAGAGAGAGAGAGATAGAGACAGACACAGAGAGAGAGACAGAAGGAGAGGGAGAAAAAGATGTGAAGAAAAAGAGAGCAGAAGAGAGAAGGGAAGATAGAAATAAAAAGAGAAAGTAGAAGATACAGGGGAAAAAAAGTTAGAAAAAATAATAACCCCTTTATCAAATTACTAATTTAAACATTTGTTAACCTAAGGGTTTTAATATATTTGTTCAAAAAACATTCATCTTATCTTTAGCCTTAAGTAATAGTGTGACAATAAATGTTTACAAGTATACTCTCTCAACACACAATTGTAGGAAATTATCTCTTAGAGACAGCTTTGCTGTAAACCAATTATTTAGTTTTATCTGCTTTTTTGACAAAACTAATGATATCTGAGAATCAGTTCATAGGATTAATGATTCACTACTGCCATAGTTAGAGGAAAACTTTGTGACCAAAGAAAAATTTTGTGTATCAGCTAGAAGTTTACATAGATATTGATATAGACTCAAGTTTACAATTAAGTTTCATCTTATATGCCAAATATCAATAACGGGTAGTAGCTGCCTGGGGGGTTGAGTTGAGGAGACTGAAGTCAATGACAGGCACAGAAGAAATGAGTGACAAGTCTTAAATAGGCACAAGATGGGAAATTTTACCATATGTCCCAGGTATTTGTGACACTACACTATCTGAAAAAAGTAGCCATTAACCATATATGGCTATTGGGTACTTGAAATATGGCTGGTCTGAATTGAAATGAACTATATGAGTAAAATACTTACTGGATTTCAAAATAGTACCTAAAACTTGTGAAATATTTTGTTAACAAGTTTTATATTGATTATAGGTTAAAATGTTTTTTAAGAATGTGACTACTAAAAAATTTAAAACTACATATATATCTCACATTGATTTACATTGGGCAGGGTTGGTCTAGAAAATCAGCTCAAATATCAGTCTTCCTAATCATATTGAAAATGTGTAAAGCCAATATCCTTTCATTTTTTATATGAATCCCACACTATAATACACTTTGTTGAATTTTTAATTCTAAGAAGATCTGAGTACAGAATATAAAAAAGATAATAATAGTTAACATTTGCTATTATTTATGATATCTCACAAAATATACACTATAATCCTATTTATAGATGAGGAAACTGCTTATTGTGTGTGCTTAAGTAACCCACCCACCAAATTTGACAGGCTGGGAAGCAGTGAACATGTGATTTAAATCCTGGCAATTTTACATAATTACTGTGCTATTCTTCCTGTCTTAGGCTCATAAAATGTGTAATGCATTCAGTATTATAAATGACTCTAGAGAATCTTAATTAAATATTTCAAAATGGCACAACTCAAGTAAATCATGATTCCCATCTTACGGTAGCTGATTTGTAAAGGATTTAAGATATCATGTAAATGACTAATTCTTAAAGAACTGTGAGAAATAAATTTATATTGTTTGTATCACCCAGTTTATGGTACTTTGTTATAGTAGTCCAAACTGACTAAGATAATCACTAATGATTCTGGGTGACTATGGGCCGCTGTGTGTGTACCACTATATAAGAGGAAATATCATAGACACAGTTGGCATCTCATCTGTTCAAACTTGTTGAGGATTAAATATAATATATAATTTGTGATACAGCCTAAAGAATTAAAACTTTGTAACATTTTTTCCCTAAAACTCAACTTTTTTTCCCCTTAAAATATGTGTCACTTATCATAATCTCTTGATAAGTAGGTTAAAACTTATAAGGATCGTTTATTTAACTTCATTTGTGTACAGGTAAGCCTTCAGGATAATTAAAGTATATTAACATTATCATATTTGGGGGAGAGACAGTTTTTTGACTAAAGGCAATGAGATGGAGTTTCAGCAGACAGAATGGATGACCTTTCTAGCTTCTCTCCCTGTAATAAATAAATCACCCCTACATTTCTCTTTTCATCACACACGCATGCACACACACACACACACACACACACACACACACACACACACACCCTGGTAGTAATTCAGTTTGAATATCCTTCTTCTTGTTCTGGCCTTGAACTTATTATGAGATGGTAGACATGTGCAATCAAGCTCATGATTCAATTATTTTTAAATATTAGTGCCTGTATGTCAAAGCTACAGTGGTTTAAAACCCATAGTAAATTGTGTTATATTTACTCCATTCACTTTGATGTAATGATGTGGCAATCAACCAGATGTAATCTTTAAAATCACTTATGTACTGCAGGTTTATTCATTACAACAAAATATTGTCCAACATAAAATCTACCTATCTCAAATAACTTTTCTCTAACTAACATTAATTTGAGTTAGGGGAGGAAGGCCACAATACCTTAACCCCAGTGTGGGTCACCATGATAGTCATGCAGACATGGATGGTCACTGTCTCACAGAGAGTATTCTAGACCTTCATTGTAGAATGGACCTCCTTCTGAGAAAGATCAGACTCTCCCTTCAGAATATTCAGAAAACTGATAGGATGTCACTGCAGTAGGAGTAAATGTCATAGAGCTGTAAAAATTCAGATTTTATACTTGGAAATCTTGAATATGTTTGCCTCAGATTGGTATTGACAAGGTACTTCAGCTGGAGTTGGGAGTTAGACTCAAGATTCATATACACAAATCCTCTAAAATGTCTAAAATTTTAGACCTGTCCTCCCTCCCCCAAAAAAGACCTGTCCTCTTCCTTCCTCTCTTTACATTTTGCCATCTCTGGTATCTTTTTCTCACTTTTTCCAATAGATCTTACTACATTCTTTGAATGCTTGCCCTCTTTAAAATCTATAATTTTTCTTGTAGCACATTCCCTTACCCTAGATAATTGTCAGTTTTGACCTAAAATATTGTAAAACAAACCAAAACAAAACATATAGTGAAGCCTAGTATTTCTATAATCCCAGTAGATTGTATAAAAGGAAATTACTTAAATGCAATGAACGTCTGAAAACGTGGAGATGACTTTTTCCTTGATATCTATTTCCTTAAGCTTTATTGCTAAAGACATTTTTGTGTATTTCTGATGTTATGGATACGTATGTATGACTACTTAAACTTCAAGATCCCCAGTAAATAGGTTGCTTGAGAGTTCCATTGTAGGAAAACTAATCTCATTCCCCATGGAACTAAGCTGTAACTGGATCCATTGTGACTCTTTTGCAAAAGGAGTTTATCTTATCTGGAGTTAACTGTTGTCCATACTGGGTAGTTTAAGAAATACCAGAAAATAACTATCCACCAAAAAAGTGCCACGTGTTTGTCATAATCTGTGGAATTACACTATCAGTGATTCCTAAACTTTGTAATATGTATTGCCTTCTCTGGACTCCAATTTTGAAGTGAAAAAAAAAATCATTTATCATTTGGTGTGAGTTCACTGTTTTATAAAGAAAATGAGATTCCGAAATGGATGAAGATATTGTTGCATACCAGGAGAAGGAAAAATAGATTCAATTTATTTAAATCTGGAGACCAGAGGGTGTTCTAGGTATTAATTACAATTTTCTCCATTTTACAGACAAAGCAAATAAGGATGAGTGAGGAGACAGTTTGTCCTATGTCATGGGTTTGTCATACTACATGCCCAGCTTATGCTGCTTTCTTGGGCAAGTATCCATTCCTTTACTACCCCAAATCCTAAAGAGACTGTCCAAGTTTGGAATTCTCGTATAAGGACATGGATGTCAACTTCACCACCAGAGCCAGTATTTCTAAAGGTCTTTCTCAATTAGAAAATTACAACTAATTGAGAAACTTCACTTTATATTTTCTTCAGTAATTTATGTTGATAGGTTGCTTCAACTCCTCTTTGAATGAACTGATTTATGCCTAAACTGTGACTACAACCATCTGCTATTTTTCTTTCATATGATGTATTTTATCTTCAAAGCACCATATATTATGTTTATCTCCTTGGTAAATACAAAACAACCATCGCCTGTTGGCTACAAACCTGCTACCTTATGCGCTAGCACCTGAAGAATGGATGTGTCTGTTTTTTTCAACTTTCATCTTTGCTGGAAATGAGAGAGTAGAAGGAGGGGAGACGAGACAATATTTATACATATGCCCCACTTCAAAAAAGCTCTGATCATAAAAGAAGAGCCTTGCAAGTTGACTTTCTCTTCTTGCATACAATTAGCTTCAAATTAACTAATTTATTCCATAATTACTATGAAACCAGATGGCCTCTAAAGCTCAGGACACTCTTAACATGAATGGATTCAGTTCAAATTTCTTTCCACTCAAAAAGTATTTTTTTGCATTATACCAGAGATTGGATACTGTAGTGGGAAACAAGATGACAAAAATCTAAAAATCCAGTACCTCCTCTCAGATTTTA
Source organism: Lipotes vexillifer (assembly GCF_000442215.2). NCBI lineage: Eukaryota > Metazoa > Chordata > Mammalia > Artiodactyla > Lipotidae > Lipotes > Lipotes vexillifer. Next base: position 284,810 of record NW_006794736.1, read on the forward strand.
CTAGCCACTCTGTGGTTCAAATATGCAAAATATTTGGCATAATCTATAGCACCTTGGAGGAGGAAAAAATGCATTTTAAAAATTTTGTGGCTAGTATTCAGTGAGGCAAGTATTAAGAGGTAAGTATAAAAATGCAAAATTGTGCACAGCCTAAATGTTTATAAAATGTAATTCATTGCGTATTCTGACCTGAACATTCCTCCTTGCCTGCAATTACTTACCCTCTTTACACAGGACTAATCTGACCATTCTACCACAGGTTAATTAACTTGATAAACTTACTTATGATCCACCAAGTAGCTGTTCAATTTCATTGAAAGTAAAATACAAATTTGTTATTTACATGAATTGACATTTTCTCCACAGTACTGAGTGGCTTGTATGGTTCATGAAAACACCTGTCCTTCCTGCAAAAATGGATGGTAATCAAGATATCTTGAACTCATCACATTGAGTTCATATTATTTGTGAACTACACATTGAAATAAAATTTGGATTAAATTCATTTGTAGTGTGCTTGGTACACCATAAAGGGCTGATCTGAGTTTGCAAACAGGCTTTCACTTCCTGGTTGTGAGACACTACAAAGAGCATAAAAGGTAGTTGAGAAAGGTATCGAGAGAGACTGTATGCTATTTCACAATGTCTGTCTGATTCTGCAAAAAGGCACAGTCAAATTCTGTGTTCAATGCAGCCCACACAGAATGAATACTCACTTGTGTGGAGGAGCAGAGAATCCAGTCTCTCTTTGACACAATTAATTGGAGTAGAGGTTTGAGAGCATATCAGCTCCTAGGATGTCTTAGTCTTCTAGGGCTGCTAAAACAAAATACCATGAACTGGGTGGCTTAGAAAACAGACACAGCAGTTTGTATCTGCTAATCCCAAACTCCTACTTTATCCCTCCTCCCCTCCCTCTTTGGTAACCATAATTTTGTTTACTATGTCTGTGAGTCTGTTTCTGTTTTGTAAATAATATAAGCAACATGGTCCTACTGTATATCACAGGGAACTATATTAAATATCTTGTAATAAACCATAATAGTAAAGAATATGAGAAAGAATATTTATATATGTATACCTGAATCACTTTGCTATACACAAATATTGTAAATCAACTATACTTTAATTTAAAAAATTTAAAGACTAAAAAAATTTTAAATAATATGTGACCAAATTAAAAAAAAAAAAAGAAAGAAAACAGATATTTATTTCCTACAATTCTGGAGGCAGGGAAGCCCAAGATCAAAGTGCTGGGAGACTCGGGTCTTGATGAATGCCTTCTTCCAGACTTTCAGAAGGTCAACTTCTAACAGTATCCTCACATAGCAGAAAGAGAGAGAGAGAACGCTCTTTTGTCTCTTTCTCTTCTTATAAAAATACAAACCCCATTGTGAGGGTCTCATGCTTATGACCTCATTTAAATCTAATACTTCCCAAAGGCTCCACCTCCAAATACTATCACACTGGGGCTTAGGGCTTCAATATATAATTTGAGGGTGACACAAACTTTCAGTCCATAGCACAAGGGTCTACCTGCAACAATATAGGGCAACCTTTATGTTGCCACACCACAGTCACATATGGAAAACATATTTTTCTGCTGAGATTCAAAGGCAATTGGGATGATATTAAAAATGAAATTTAAGATGTATGTCTCTTAACTCCCTTATCTATAATGAGGTTGAGCGTATAAAATGAATGATTGAAAGCTGAAAATTTGGAGGGGAATTACCCTGCCCCCTCACTTGAAACTTAGGGAAAGTGAGTTTTAAGCAACTATTGTGTATAGAGATGTATTAATCATTTCAAGGAAACTGCAACAATATAAAGGAATATTTTTCTCAAGAATGTGTAAAAGAAACAGATGGAAGTGTTGTGGGGGGAACACCAATTTAAATGTCTGCAAAATCCAGAAAGAGCTCCAAGTCAAGATTACTAAAATCAATTTATTAAAAATTTTCTTAAGTAATAATATTCCTGCTCCTTTGAAGAGGTCATAGCCAGAGTTAACATGATGTAGAAGGAAGAATAGAGGTTCTAGGTGAGAAAATTAAGAAGCTAAGCACTTGACCACTTGGTGAGCTGAAGCTTTCTGTCTCCTGGTTTCTTATCAAAGGATATTATAAAGTATATAAATGAACATCCAGTTGGAAGAGAAGATTAGGACAAGGTATGTGGGAAGAGGTGCAAAGCTTCCATGCCCTCTCTGGGTGCATTACACTCCTAACACCTCCATGTGTATGATAACCTGAAAGCCCCCTGAACACCACACTTGGGATTTTTATGGAGGCTTCATCACATAGGCATAATCAATCATTAATTCTATTTCTAAGCCCCTCTCCCCTCTCTAGAGGGTGAGGATGGGGCTGAGAAGTTCAAGCTTCCACTCATGGCTTGGTCCTTCTGGTGACCAGTCCCCACTAAAGAGCCCTGCAAGAGTCACCTCTTTTGAACAAAAGACATTCCTATCACCTAAGAAATCCAAGGAATTTAGAAGCTCCATGTCAGCAGCTAAGGTCAAAGACCAAGTATTAAAACAAAAGATGCTCCTAGAGCCCTTATCACTTAGGTAATTACCAGGGTTTTAGGAGCTCTGTGCCAGGATCCAGGGGCAGAAATCAATATATACATTCTTCTATTATGACACAGCAACTGATCAAATTTTCAGAGACGGAAAGAGAAAAATCTAGTACCACTGACTGTATTCAAATTCAGAGAAGGGAGTTATAACATATTCATTAAAGATTATATCATAAGTGGAGCTGGTTATATGTAATGGCTACATGTTTATTACTGTATAACTAAGCCTAAAGCAAGCTAACCATAGCATGCCACAGTTGGCACAAGTGATTTATTGAAGAGTTGCACCTCTTCACAGGTTTAAATGATAAACCATTTTATTTTTCCAATAATTGCTCAAGAGTTCTATATAACCCCTCTTTGCATTGATCCCTTTATAATTTGTGACTAGATGCCTTAATGTCAGTCACTTCAGTTAATTCAAACTATATAATTTCAGTTTCAAAATTTATTCCTACTTATTTTAAAAATCCACTTAAAGTACTTTTCCTCCCTTCCCTGTATGTACGCAACACCTCTCTGTGGCTATAGCAGCTTGGAGTCTTAAGATAGGATTGAAGTTGGTAAAGTAATCTCTTCTTCACTTTCCTGACCTACTGTTTCTTCTATGCGTCCTCTCTGCTATTAGACAAGGAGATAGGAGAGTGAAACACAGGTCTAAATAACTCGGAACAATTCTTTCTCTGTCTAAAAGAACTGGCTGAACATACTTTGTGTTTGACAGAGTACTTGTGAATTGTCTTGACAGCACTATAATTCCAGGTTTCTGACCTTGCACATCTAGTTCATTATCATCCTATTTCTGTTTTTCTTTGTCACGTCTCTAAAGATAAATCCAATCCACAACACTGTAACCTGTATCAGTCAGATTCCCAGATAGAATAGATAGACTCAGAAGGAGTGGTTAAAAAAAAGTTTAATTAATAAATTATTTGCAGAGTTGTGCATTGGATTCAGTGAACCAAGAAAGGATGGTGATACACCCAGGGATTAGTAATATCTGGAAACTGTTACCACTTCTAGCTCTGAAGAGCAAACTAAAGAAACAGTTACTGAAGTGAGAGCTGGAGTTTTGCAGATGGAATCATCTGGCAGGGCTATGGTCTTGAGCACTGGGAGAGGTCCCCTAACAAAAGCTGTGACTTAGGCAGAATAGCACAATCATTGTCAAACCAGGTATGGCAGGCATGGTGCTGGAATAGATAATTATCCTTTTCTCTCCTTCGACTTTCTTATGCCCTTCAGATGCTTCCCATGGAATGAACCCACCTAGACACCAGAGGGCAACAGACTTTGTATGATGAAGTATGCCATCTCAAAGAGAAAAGAAGAGTAAAAAGTGTATCTAGAGAGGTGAACAGAAAACACGCACCTCAATCCACTTTTGTTTTGTTTTGGTTTGGTTTTGCTTGTCTCCTTCATTCAATGAGTAACCAATGAATCATTCTCTTGGTAATTTAAAGGAAGATGGATCAAGTCCAACTATTCCAATATTGTCAAATGGACTCTGAGGGAAATCCATATTTAAGCCACACCAATTATTAATTGCACTTTCCCCACTATATCATTTTAGTTCCTCCATGTCTCAATACCTCAGGAGTCTCGGGAACTCTGAGGACCCAGAGGTCAATTACATTCAGAGTAGGACATTGTCAGTGTATGTTATCACTATACATTGCATGTGATTCTGTCCTATTATTTGGGAGGAAAAGCCCTGCCATTCTCTCTCCAAAAGGGGTTATCATAAAAGGAATAAAGTTCTCTGGAAATCTGCACACACACACACAATATTTGCTTCTTTCTGAGAGCTGTCCTTGCATGAATTGAGGGATAATGGTAGAACACATTTTTTTTTTCTCAATTGGGATCACTCAGTAAACATGGCAAAATATGCTCTCTATTGCTGGTAATTCTCTGCACTCACAATATAGGGAACAGTATCCTTGTTCTTCAGGTAAAATTTTTAGACATCAGGAAAAAAGAATATTCTGTAAGTTGTCACAGCTGTAGAGAGAAGCAAGAGTGATCTATAGGCTGGTAGATTCAAGGGAGGAAGGTAAGGAAAAGAGAAATAAGTGTGTGAACTTAGAGCTTTTGGCATAAGCTAATCTTTTCTGCTGTATACCTTACTGCCCGCTCTGCCTGAGTCCTGATACCATTGCTGTTGATACAATCATACAATGTTAGAGCTTGAGTGACCTTTAAGATACTCCAGTATAAACCATTTTTTAAGACAGAGAATTTTAGATGGAAGAGAGCTAAACATTTATGATTACATGGTTTCTCTCATTTATGCAGATTCCCACTCTTACAGTAAATACTTTTTGACTGTACTTTTTGACTCTTAGAGTAAATACTTTTTGACTATATCCGAGCATGTTATGAAGTCCTGGAAGGGAGAACTTTCTTCTTTTTGTGTATTCCATCAGCCTTAAACTCATTCTGGGGAGTATAATGAGTGCTTAATAAAAGCTGACTGATAATACGTAATAGGCAGTGAGTATATTATCATTATTCCAGTTTATAGGACATTAGAAATGTTTCTTAATTATCACATGTATACTTATTACTAATGGCTCATCTTGCCATACTTGTTTCTAAAATATTTGCTCTTAACTTGAGGTCATGAAACATACTTATATTATATGTTGAACTTTGCATATTTGTCTACTTTTGAGGGAAATAAATTTGTTTTATTTTATAATGAAATTCCAAAGAAGCAGGTAACCCAAAATATATAACAACTAAATTTTTTAGCAAATGAAAATTTTAGAGAAAAAAAAAAAAACTGTATTAAGAGTTGATAGATTGGAAGCCTAGGATTCTACACCGACACTGCAGCTAGTTAGCTGTAATTTTTGCAGATCATTTATAAAATGATAGTATTTCTCTTGCTGACAATTTAAATCTCCCAATCTGTGTCTTGTTCTCTCAAACATCACTAACAAATTTGCTGTGATGATTGTACGCTCCTTAATAGTGAAGACATTACTGTTGTCAAACTTGTACACTCTAAAGTTGCCCACTCACAGAATGGCTCAGACTAGGTACTCTGAACTGAAACTGTACAGAATCCATGGCATGGTAGAAGAATTAAAACTTCTACTCTAAGGCAAAAATAAGTTTATTGATATTGGTGTTCCTCAACATAACTCAAAAGAATCAGTATTGTAGAAGTTTCAGGTTCTAGGACGGGTTATTCTAGTAATGTGGGTTTTGTTGTCAGACACCTTCAACACACAGCTCTGCCTCAACAATGGTGGGAACATGTACAATGCTTTCAATGTATCTGTTTCAATTTACCCTTCTATAAACTGAGATAATTATATTACTATTTAGCTTAGTTTTTGCAAGTTTTAAAGAAGGTAATACATGTGTTTTTGTTTGTTTTATCAGACCTGTGATCTGGCTTGTACTAATTAATTCATTAATTAATCCATTCAGTTTTATTTATATATAATTGCCAAATAAAAATTACATGTATTTAAAGTATACAGTGTGGAGTTTTGATATACATATACATTGTGAATTGATTACCACAATCAAGCTAATTAACATATACATCAGCTCACTTTATTTTTTTGTAGTGAGAATACTTAATATCTGTTCTTTTAGCAAATTTCAAGTATATAATAGAGTATTATTAACTATAGTCATTATGCTATACATTAGATCTCCAGAAGTTATTCATCCTGGATAAATGAAACTTTGTATACTTTGATACACATCTCCCCATTCCTCCACCCTTTAGACCATGCCAACCACCATTCTACTCTCTGCTTCTACGAGTTTAGCTTTTTTAGGGAACACTTACACACTGTTGGTGGGAATGTAAACTGGTACAGCCATTTTGGAAAATAGTATGGAAATTCTTAAAAAAATTAAAAGTAGAATTATCATATGATCTAACAGTTCAACTTCTGGATATAGAGTTAACCCTTGTTACTGACCCTCTGCAAAGTCAAAAACCACAATTTAACTTATAGCCAGCCCTCCTTGTATGTGGTTCCTTAGTACCACCAGTTCCCCATCTGCAATTCAACCAACCTCAAATTGTATAGTACTATAGTACTGGCTACTGAAAAAAAAAAAAAAAAAAAAAGCTGCCTATAAGTGGATCTGCACAGTTCAAATCCAATTTGTTTAAGGGTCAACTGTATATCCAAAGGAAATGAAATCAGTATCTCAAAGACATATCTACACTCCCATGTTGATTGAAACATTATTCACAGTAGCCAAGATGCAGAAACAAACTTAATGTCTGTCAATGGATGAATGTAAAAAGAAAATGTGATGTACATATGTACAGCGGAACATTATTCAGCCTTAAAAAAGGAAGATCCCATTCCCAAGAACATGGGTTAACCTGAAAGATATTATGTTAATGAAAGAAACCAAAGACAAAAAGTGATGAACTCATTTAGATATGAAATCTAAAAAGGTTGAGCCTTGTGAAATATTTTAAACAGTGCCTTCATATAAAAACAATGATTAAACTATTTAGTAATAATCGACTATAAGCATTATAGCACAAGACTAATTTGAAGCAAGCTAGCTTACAGCAGTGCTAATGAGAAGAGGCACACTAGGAACTTCCCTGCTGGTCTAGTGGTTAAGACTTCACCTTCCAATTCAAGGGTGCAGGTTTGATCCCTCATCAGGGAGCTAGGATCACACATGGCTTGTGGCCAAAGAAACCAAAACATAAAACAGAAGCAATATTGTAACAAATTCAATAAAAACTTTGGAAATGGTCCACATCAAGAAAATCTTAAAAAAAGAAAAAAAAAGGAAGAAACACACTCTAGGAGTAGGTGTATAGTTTCCCATTCTAGAGCTAATCCTGAGTTGTTACATGACCTTGGCATTAGTCTCTAACAGTTAGACTTAGGCTTCTGTCCTGTAGAGATCTGCCTACCATATTTTTAATGGATATCTATAATGAGTGGGTTTGATTTGGTGATATCTGTATAGCAATTACTTTCCAGATTCATTTAGTTCTAAGGTGCTTTTCTTTCATCTTTTCTCTAGAGTCAGAATCAGTTTCTCCTACTACCAGGCAGTGTGTTGGCTGCCTTCTCACCATCTGAGTATCTCACCATCTGAGTAAAAGACATCTTTTAGGTCTTTTGAAGGTTCTCTTCTCTGAATGAAGAGTGTTCTTTTTTCCCCTCCCTCCCTGTTTTCTTCCCTCCATTTTCTTTTCTCATCTCTTTCATAGGAAAACTGTGCAAAAGGAGCATTTACTTATTGGCAAAAAAAGATATTAAAGTAGTAGATGAAATGATGTTTGTTAATCATTTAATCTTAAAATAGGAAAATTATCTGGAATTACCCAGATGAACTCAATATAATGATAAGATGGTTAATAGTGGAAAAATGAGGCAGAAGAGAAAATGAGAGGAATGGCAGTGCAAGAAGAACCTATTCCAATGTTGCTGATTTTGAAGAAAAGGATTTGTCTGATATTTTCCTCATGACTAAAATGGGTAATGTGTTTCTGAAGGGAAGACTACAGATGTAAAGTGCCATTTGTATTACATCATACCAAAGGTAGATACCATCAACACTGACTTATTTTTAAAAATCTTATCACTTGCTATTTGCCAGTTACCAGGTTAACCAACTGAAGTAGTGTTGGTTAGATTTCACCCCTGTAAAGTTACTCTTTTCCTCCCTTTTCTGAACCATTCTCTTTGGAAGGAAATCACCCTATGCAGCCTTCACTTAAGGAGCTGAGAGTTATTGTACTTTCTTAAACTGTAGTATCTATATAAATTATTTGGAATTCCACATGGAAGATTTGTTTATTGTTTTCCATTTCCTTTTCATTCAATCAATTATTTATGTCAGTATGGACGCATGGATAATTGTTTTATACTTCAAGATTTAATACAATAATATTTATTTTGTTGCTGAAATATTTCTTTAGAGCTCTTTCAGCTGATTTCTTTGACATACCCCCATCAATGTGTGTTTTGTTTTGTTTTTTAGCACTCCCTCACTTTCTGGCACTGCAAGATATTATAGGTTCATTGGTATATTCTCTGACCCAGTCTTGGAATCAGCCATTTCTCTAAGGAATCATGGTTCCTTTTTTTGGAGAATGCTATTAAAAACAAAGACCTAGATATTATGTGTTCTCATTCTCCTGAGAGGTCACTGATTATTTACCATTTCAAGTTACAGAGGAAAGAAATATATCTGTGTAAAGCAAACTGTGTGTTTACATATATCTATGAATTTCTAAAAGTGTACCTCTGTACATGTATAAAGTTAAAGCTGGCTTTACACTGATGTCTCCAACTCTAATCCAGGACCATATGGGTCATTGTAGCCCTCCTATCTTGCTTATCTGTAACGTCACACTCTAGGAATAAGAAACCTGGATCCAACTGTCCATCTACCATTTGCTTAATGCAAAATGCTATATAAATGTATAGTGGTTTTAAATTTTATTAAACCGTACCCTAGTGGGAAAATCCTTTATCAACTAAAGTCTTATGTATAATACCTTTGGCCATTAGTCTCATAGTCTAAACTCATTTCCAAAATGGCTTATGTGAGCAACTTTTTCCATAAGTGAAGTTATTTTATATATCTATCATACAGTTTGAGTGCCATGGAGTGTCTGAAGTCAGTTGAAATCATATCACTCATGTGTTCTTTTCTTTTCATGCCACTGCTTAATACATACTCTTTCATCTTTTCAGATCATTATTTTAACCACAATGTGTTTCACTGGTAATTTAGGTATAATTTTTACCTGAGATTCCTCCAAAATTCAGATTATTTAACCTCTTTATTTCAGGAAATTTTATTTTGACAATTATTGTGTAACATGTGCTACACATTTCATTTACCACAATGTATTAAACTTTAGTTATTAACTTAAGGTACTGAAATATTTAACATTTTATTTAAAGAACATTTCAATTGTGGCATTATTATATTAATTGCACATCTTCGATTTTTTTCCTCCTTCTCATGATTTTATTCTACTTCTCATGATTGCACATACATATTTATGTTGTTTTATAACCACTCTCTGTACCAAAGTGTTAATCTCTTGGTATGATTACCTAATGAAAATGCCAGTCCTTTTCATTCAGCAGTGATTTAGTGAAAATTTGGACAATATTGGCTCCTGAATCCTTTGCATGTTTTCAATAAAATGACTTCTATGTTATGAGGCTCACATCTTCATACTTCTTCCAGTTCAAACTGAAAACTTGTAAGCTCTAAGAATGAGGCCAATGCACTCATGTTTACCTCCCTGAACATTTGTTGCTTGTCTGGCATAACCTCATCTGTCACTCATTGATCTTCTACAGAATGCCTACCATTGTTTAGAGGAATCTATTTAAGTTATGGATAAGGTCATTTCTGTATCATTAAATGCAGTTGGAATGTTGTCCTAAGAAAAAACTAGCTCACCTGGAATATCTCTTGTGGAGGTCTTACCTCAGCAGCATATATGGGAATCCTGCCTACAAGGGTCAACAATCTGTGGACTATCATGTTTCAGAATATTTCAGAACTTACTTTCCTGTTTTCATACCACATCTTATGCAGGCACCTTTGGTTTACTAGGCTATGGAGCATTCTTACAAATTACCATAAAATTAGCACCTTAAATTACTCCAGATTAATATTCATATATATAGCACAATATAGTAATTATCCAAGTATATCTTAGACAATTAGGCATTAGTTTATATTCAAGCAAACCAACATAAGTCATTCACTTTGAGATCTATGCTTAACATATGGTGAAGCAAATGGATAGTTCAGGAAAAGGAAAATAGGGTGAGTAAAATGAGAAAGAAGGAAGAGGTAAAGTATTTTGTAAAAGCAGGTTGAAAGACTAATTTGGCTGGGCTAAAGAACTCATATAATAAGAAATAATAGAGAAGAAAGAGAATTCAAGGTAGGGACATTGGCAGTATAAACAAACAAACAAACAAAACAACTAATACTAAACTTTCTTTGGGTTACTTGTATAGAAATATGTTAATATAAGTGGTTCAGATATTACATGAAATTTCTAAAAATCTTATATGATCTGGTATAATGTTCTAAGTCATAATTCTAGTTATTACTTTAAAATGTATATCTCAGAAATAACTAAAAAAAAAAAAAATGATGGCGACATTGGAAGATCCTAAACTCACCTCCTCCCATGGGCACACCAAAGCTACTACAACTACATATGGAATAATTTTCTCTGAAAGGGACCTGAAACCTGGATGAACAGAGTCTCCACAACAAAGGATAAGAAAACAGCATTGAGATGGGTAGGAGAAACAGAGATACAGACTCACCAAGGAAAAAAACATGCCCCAGCCTGAGCAATCCACAATCAGGAGGGATCACAAAGTTATGGTTATTTTCACTGTAGAGCAAGACATCCTGCTCAGGAGAGACAAGTCCCCAAAACACCTGGCTCTGAAAACCAACAGGGAATATGTCTAGGGAACCTATAGAACTACAGGGAATGAAAAACCCACTCTTAAAGGGCTTGCACAAAGACTCACTCCAGCCTAAAATCTGTGCAAAAACATGAGATTGAAGAGTGAATGGACCATAAGTAAATGATCCTCATTTACTAACCATGAAGCATCTGGCCAAGAGGCAGGAGCCAGTTGGGATGTTCCCCAGGCACTGAGACACTGACAAGAGCCATTTTTGTGAATTCAGTCTACCTTGCTAATACTGGCAGTAGTGAGTGCCATTTTAGAATTCTCCCTTTAAATTGATAATGTCAGTGCCTCCCCACTCCCTGCTGAAAGCCCTACACATCCCTGTGCCTTAGATGGTCCTCACAGCCAATTGGGAAATAACTTTGCCCACCAGAACCTGGTTGAAGCTGTGGCTTTGCCCCACATCCATTCTGGGGGCAGGTCCCACCAACCAGTGCCTGGAAGCAGCAGTAGCCAAAACCAGCACTCATTCCAGGGGTAGCCACAGCCCTACTACAGTAAGAGGGCACGCTCAGCCCACATAGGAGACAACAAGTTCCTGGCTCTGGTGACCAGGAAGCATCGCACTTCTGAGCTCCAGGGTATCTCCTATATCAGTTACTCCTTTAAGACTAGGAGAAGTAGCTGATTTACCTTATACATAGAAATAAATATAGCAAATAAGGTAAAATGGAGAGACAGAGGAATATGTTTCAATCAGAAGAATAAGACAAAACCTCAGAATAAGAACAAAGTGAAACAGAGGTAAGCAATTTACCTAATAAAGAGTTAAAAAATTGCATGTAAACAGTCCCACTGGACGTAGGTGAAGAATGGAAGAAGCACAGTGAGATTTTCAACTAAGAGAAAATATAAGAAAATACTAAACAGAAGTTATATTTGAACAGAAAAATACACCAGAGGTGTTCAATAGCAGATGGATGCAGGAGAAGAATGAATCAGTGAGGAGGGAGACAATGGAATAGAACTCATCCAGAAAGAGCAACAAAATGAAAAAAGGATTTTAAAAAGCTATATTAAGGGACCACTGGGACAACATCAAGCGTATTAACATTTGCACTATAGGTGCCCAGAAGCAGAAGAGAGAGAAGAACCAGAAAAATTATTTGAAGAAATAATGGCTGAGGGACAGATCCAAGATGATGTTGTAGGAAGACCCTGAACCTACTTCCTACCACAGACACAATGAATCTATACCTATATAGAGAGCAATTCCTCCTTAAGGAGACCATAAGTCTGATTGAACAGCTTCTGCACATAAACTACACATAGAAAGCAGTAGAAAAGACGGAGATACGGTATGCATGGGAACCCCACCCCAAACATGGTGACCTGCAGTAGGGAAGGATATCACTGAGGGACCTGATCACAGACTTGCCTACCCTGAAACACTGCAAAAAAACAATAGTTTGAAAGGCACCTACACTTTACAAGAAGGAGTTCCAAGTACTAACCATAGAGCATCTGCCAAACAGGTGGGGAATTGCTGGAACTCTCTCTGGGGTTGAAGGTGCCAGCAAGCACCATTGTTTGAGTCCCCCAGGAACTCCTCACAGCATGCACTTACTATGTCTACAGCTGTCCTGCCCAGGTGGTCTCCATGAAGTGTGCCCTAGGACTGGTTCTGGCCCAAAACTTCTCCAGCTCCAGTTGTCCCACCAAGGTGACTTTGGCACAGCCTGCTTTGAGACTCCTCTTGGCTGAGCTCACTCCAGTTCCAGCCATCCTGCCATGGTGGCCCTTGTGAGGAACACCCCAAGGAACAGAGGGCCTGTGCTCACTTTAGCTCCAGTCATCCCACCTAGGCAGCTATGGCAAGATGCCCTTTGGGACTCCCTTCCGCCCACACCCACACCAGCTCCAGCTGTCTACCAAAGCTGCACCAGTGCAGAGTGATCCAAGAGACACTCCAGATTGCTCCAGCTACAGCATGCCTGCCTAAGCCTCCTAGTACACACAGTCTACACAGGGGATGCACCTGCATAACACCATTACTTCAAGATTGGAAAAGGTAGCTATTTTGCTAATTAATAGAAATTAAAACAGAAAGTCAAACAAAATGAGACAGAGGAATATGTTCCAAATGAAGAAACAAGAAACAAACAAAAACAGAAAAAAAACCTAATAAAATGAAGATAATTGATTTAACTGATAAATAATTCAAAGCAATGCTCACTGAACTCAGGAGAAGAATGGATGACCTCAGTGGTAACTTCAAAAAACAATTTGAAAAAATAAGAAAGAACCAATCAGAGGTGAAGAATATCATAACAAAAATGAACAATACACTAGAGGAAATCAAGAGCAGATTAGATCATACAGAAAAATGGTTAAGCAAGCTGCAAAATAGAATAATGGAAATCACTCAATCAGAGCAGTAAAAAGAAAAATAAGTTTTTAAAATGAGGATAGTTTAAGGGATTTCTTGAATAACATCAGACATACTAATAATCAAATTATAAATGTCATCAAAGGAGAAGAAAGAGAGAAAGAAGTAGAAAATTTATGTAAAGAAATGAGGCTGAAAACTTTCCTAACCTGCTACAGGAAACAGGCAATTAAGTTAAATAAGCACATATGTATGAAACAAGATGGACACAAAGAGGTTGACAGATTATAATGAAAGACATTAAAATTAAAATGGCAAATGCTAAAGGTAGAGAATCTTAAAAGCAGCAAGAGAAAAACAACTAATCACATACATGGAAATCTAATAAGACCTAAGTGTAAGACCAGATACTATAAAACTCTTAGAAGAAAACATAGGCAGAACACTCTTTGATATAAATCACAGCCGTATCTTTTTTGATCTGTCATCCAGAGTAATGGAAATAAAAACAAAAATAAACAAATTGGACCCAATTAAACTCAAAAGCTTTTGCACAGCATAGGAAAGCATAAAAAAAACAAAAAGCCAACCCACAGAATGGGAGAAAATATTTGCAAATCATGTGACCAACAAGGGATTAGGCTCCAAAATTTACAAACATCTCATGCAGATCAATATCAAAAAAACAAACAACCCAATCAAAATGATAATAGTAATAATAAAAAAGGCAGAAGAACTAAAGAGACATTTCTCCAAAGAAGACATACAGATGTCCAAGAAGCACATGAAAAGATGCTCAACATCACTTATTATTAGAGAAATGCAAATCAAAACTGCAATGACGTATCACCACACAACAGTCAGAATGGCCATCATCAAAAAATCTACAAACAGGGGACTTCCCTGGTGGCGCAGTGGTTGAGAGTTCGCCTGCTGACACAGGGAACATGGGTTCATGCCCTGGTCCGGGAGGATCCCACATGCCACAGAGCGGCTGGGCCCGTGAGCCATGGCCGCTGAGCCTGCATGTCTGGAGCCTGTACTCCGCAATGGGAGAGGCCACAACAGCGAGAGGCCCGCGTATGGCAAAAAAAAAAAAAAAAAAATTCTACATATATTCCTAAAAAAAAAAAAAAAAAGAAAAAGAAAAAGAAAAAACCTACAAACAATAAATGCTGAAGAGGGTGTGGAGAAAAGGGACCCCTCCTACAATGTTGATGAGAATGTAAATTGGTAGAGCCACTATGGAAAACAGTATGGAGGGTCCTTAAAAAATTAAAAATAGAGCTACCATATGATACAGCATCTAAATTGGAAAGGAGAAGTAAAACTATCACTATTTTCAGTTGATATAATATACTATATAGTAAACCTTAAAGACTCGAGCAAGAACATTTAGAATTAATACATGATTCAGGAAAGTTGCAGGATACAAAATTAATTTACAGAAATATGTTGCATTTCTATATACACTGTAACAAATGGTCAGAAATAGAAGTTAAAAGCCCCTTTAACAATTGCATTAAAAATAATAAAGTGCCAGGAATAAATTCACTGAGGAGGTGAAATATCTGTACTCAGGAAATTATAAGACATTGAGGAATGAAACTGAAAATGACACAAATAAGTGGAAAGATATACCATGCTCAGGGATTGAAAGAGCAATATCAATAAATACCTATATTATCCAAAGTAATCTACAGATTCAATTCAATCTCTATCAAAATACCAATGGCATTTTTAAATAAAACTAGAAGAAATAATTCTAAAATTTTATGGAACTACCAAAGACCCCAAAGAGCCAAATCAAACTTAAGAAAGAAAAACAAACCTGGAGATGTCATGCTCCCAGACTTGAATCTATATACAAAGCTATAGTAATCAAAACAATATAATACTGGAACAAAAACAGAAACATAGATCAATGGAAGACAATAGACCGCCTAGAAATAAGCCTACACTTAGATGCTTAATTAATCTATGAGAAAAGAGCAAAGAACATACAATGGAGAAAGGCCAGTCCCTTCAGTAATGGTTTTGGAAAACCTGGACAGCCACCCACAAAAAAAGGAAAAAAAAAAAAGAATATAGACTATTACCTTACACCATACACAGAAGTAAACCTGAAGTGGATTAGTCTTTTTTTGTGTGTGCAAACAGTTTTTTTTTTAATTTTTAAACTTTTTATTGGAGTATAGTTTATATAAAACATTGTGTTAGTTTCTGCTGTATAACAAAGTGAATCAGCTATTCTGAAGGACCTAGGTGCAGGACAGGAATAAAGATGCAGACATAGAGAATGGACTCGAGGACACAAGGAGGCAGAAGGGTAAGCTGGGACAAATGACAAGAGTGGCATTGACATATACACACTACCAACTGGATAGATAGTGGGAAGCAGCCCCATAGCACAGGGAGATATGCACTATTTTTTAGATTCTTTTCTCATATAGGTCATTACAGAATATTGAATAGAGTTCCCTGTGCTATACAGTAGGACCTTATTAGTTATCTGTTTTATATATAGTAGTGTGTATATGTCAACCCCAATCTCGCAATTTATCCCTCTTACCCCTTTCCCCCCTGGTAACCATGTTTGTTTTCTACATCTGTAACTCTATTTCTGTTTTGTATGTAAGTTCATTTGTATCTTTTTTTTTTTAGATTTGACATATAAGTCATATCATATGATATCTGTCTTCCTCTGCTGACTTACTTCACTCAGTATAACAATCTCTAGGTCCATCCATGTTGCTGCAAATGACATTATTCATTCATTTTGATGGCTGAGTAATATTTCATTGTATATATGTACCATGTCTTCTTTATCCATTCCTCTGTTGGTGATCATTCATGTTGCTGCCATGCCCTGGTTACTGTAAATAGTGCTGCAATGAACATTGTGTTGCATGCATATTTTCAAATTATGGTTTTCTCCAGAGAAAAGGGAACTCTCCTACACTGTTGTTGGGAATGAAAATTGATACAACCATTATGGAGAGCAGTACATAGGTTCCTTAAAAAACTAAAAATAGAGCTACCATATGATCCAGCAATCTGACTCCTGGGCATATATCCAAAGCAGATTATTCTTGAATGTAAGACCTGAAATCATAAAACTCCCAGAAGAGAGCATAGACAGTAACCTTACCACCTTCAGTCTTTGTGATGTTTTCCTGGATCTAAGTCCAAAGGCAAAGGAAATAAAAACAAAAATAAATAAATGGGGCTACATCAAACTAAAAAAGAAAAAAGTGCATACTGAAGGAAATCATTATCCAAATGAAAAGGCAATGTACCGAATGGGAGAAGATATTTACAAATAATGTGTCTGATAAGGGGTTAATATCCAATATATGTAAAAAACTCCCACCACTCAACAATAAAAGAAACAAACAACCTGATAAAAAAAATTGGGCAAAGAATGTGAACAGATATTTAACCAAAGAAGATGTAATGATGGCCAATAGAAAGAAGAAAAATTGGTCAACATCACTAATTTTCAGAGAAATGAAATACAAAACTGCAATAAGATTAACCCCTGCTAGAATGGCTATTGTCAAAAGGACAGGGAGTAACAAATGTTGGAGAGGATGTAGAGAATAAGGAACCCTTGTACTCTGTTGGTGGGACTGTAAATTGCTACAGGCATCACTAAAAATATTATGGAGTGGGCTTCCCTGGTGGCACAGTGGTTGAGAGTTCGCCTGCCAATGCAGGGGACGTGGGTTTGTGCCCCGGTCTGGGAAGATCCCACATGCCACAGATTGGTTGGGCCCGTGAGCCATGGCTGCTGGGCCTGTGCGTCCGGAGCCTGTGCTCCACAACGGGAGAGGCCACAACAGTGAGAGGCCCACGTACCAAAAAAAAA
>NW_006794736.1:302475-318025 GCF_000442215.2 Lipotes vexillifer
ATATATATATATATATATATATATATATATATTTATATATATATAAAATGGAGTTTCCTTTAATAATTAAGAATAGAACTACCATTTGACCCAGCTATTGCACTTCTGGATATTTATCTGAAGAAAATTAAAACACTAATTTGAAAATATATATGCACCAGTTTATTCATTGCAGCATGTATTTATAATAGCCAAGATATGGGGAAAAATTATGTGTTCATCAATAGATGAGTGGATAAGATATGGTGTGCATTTATATATATGTGTGTATGTATATACACATATTATATATGTGTGTGTGTATGTATATACACACACACATATATAATGGAATACTAGTCTGCCATAAAAAGAATGAAATCCTGCCATTTTTTTGCCAGGCTGGTAACCCACTGAATAGGATTCTCAAGTAATTACTCCTCTTCTTTCACTAGTTCCACACCCCCTGCAAAAAATATTTTCATGACCACAATACATAAACTTGGATGTTTTCTGGAATTTTCATTTTGTGTAAATTTGGTCCTATTGTCTATTGCTCTTGATATTTATGCTCATTCTTTCTCCTCAGCCAATTATGACATGGAATTAATGTTTCATATTACTGGAAAAATCCACCTCTCCTAAAAATAGTAGATTGTCATGCAAAACACTACTTTGTAATTAGTGAGCATTTCACATGTGCCAGGCATCTGTACTAAGTAGGTTTTATAACTACCTATCATGCCTTCCTGACTCTTATACCCTGATGACTGGAATTCCACAATTCCTTTCTTATTAATTCAGTTTAGGGCAGTGTCTGTAATAAATGGCAATACCATTGGGAGAGTTAACCTATTAAACATGGCCAGTCATTTACACTTTCCCCTGACCCTATCTTAAAAACAGATGTAGATAAAAGGATAGAGAAGAGAGTAAGAATCTCCTAATCTAGCCTGAGTCATTCACGACCATTCTGCCCTCCAGCTTGTTAGAGGAAAGTCAGGGTGATTTTAATGTATGCTTGCTTAGAAATGTCGGCCTGCTCCTTCCTCTCCACAGCCTGTTACAGCTGTAGCCCAATTAAATTCAACAGTTCACAGGTGTTCAGAGTAATGCTTTCAACATAAAACCTCAGTTGTCCTTACGGCTCTTCATTCTTTTTAGTGCTCTTTAAATTTGAAATATTCTTCCAACAAAATAAATCACATTTACAAATGAAGAAAAAAATACAAGAAGTGATAATGAGGATGTTAATAATTACAAGGATATCTTCAATCATCAAAATGAAAGATTCTTCTAGTACCAGCTGGAATCTCAATACATTTCATCCAAAACTCCAAGAAAATGATATTTTCTTGATTGAAGAGGATGAAGGGTGAGAGTGGAATACAACTGTGCTATATGTATAATAAAAGCAAAAAAATACAAGAACTAATATTTCATAATTTTGGGGAATATTTAAAATATTAGCCCACCCAATCCCCTACAATTTCTACATTTAATCACATAGAATGTATCTCACACCACTCATACCCTGCTGAATCTAGCCAGTGAATGCACAAAACGTATCTCTGTCTAGGTAATCTCAACCTCAATCCTGAGAAAGAAAAATCTGGCCACCAACAATTGTTCCTCCATTTAAAATTACAAGTACATTAAGGTATTCCTAAGGACTTTGGAATTATTACAGATAACTAAGGTCTGAAAAAATATGACACAAAATATGTGACTTTTACTCTATATAAATCTGATCCTTAAGTAACATATTCAATACATGAAGCAGTCCTTGGTAAGGTCTGAATTTGGAGGATCATTGCTATATAGAAACTTAAGATATATGAATTTTTCAGGGTAAACCAATATTAAACCAATTCATTTAGTCATTCACTCAGCAAATATTTACTGAGTGCCTACCATGTGCCAGGCACTGTTCTAGAAGCTAGGGTATAGTAATGAACAAAACAAACTAAAGACCCTGCCCTAGAGAATCTTATGACAGATAATAAACATTAAACATATGAAATAACTGTTTCTAGTATGTTAAAAGGCAATATTTCCCATGCATATAGGAAAAAAAGTCGAGCAGGGAAGGGGGAATCCAGAATTCAAAAGGAATAGATAGGGTAGGATGTATGGGAGGCAGCAAGTAGCAAATTTACCTATTTCATTTATCTCAGAGGTCCTTATGTGTTGAGTGAATCCCATATTGTATAAAGATTAAATTTATTTCTAAAACTGGAATTAGGAAACTCAAAGTTTCATTTGGTAATGATAATGGTAATAAAACTTTCTTTAGAACTTATTGTGATGAACACTGCTAAATTACACAAATTATTTTACATAATACAGAAATATCTGAGACACTTAATGCTACTCTGTAAACTTTAAAGATCAGGAAAATATGGTTAAGAGAGGTGTAATAATTCACCCAGTTCCAGACATTATCAGAGCTGAGATTTAATTTGTGGGTTTTTTTATCCCAAATCCATGCTATTATTCATTACTGTACCTCTCATATCTTTCTCATCTATTTTTGGAATATATTTGAACTCATGTTTATTTACTTTTCTATTTATACTTGATTAACAATTAGAAAAATGTTTCTGGATGGCTCATGGATTTTTAGTGACTCCTTTTTATTAGCAAATATTAGATACATATTCTAGAAAATTTAGGAAAAATGCAAAGAAAAATATGTGGGATCCTATAGTCTCAAGATCATTTTGCATATTTTCTTTGATGATTAGCTTTTTTACCTATCTATATATCATGAGCATTTCCTTATATCATTAAATATTTTCAAGCCTATATCTAATAGTACAAAGCAATTATCCATATGAAACTATCACAATTCATTTACCAATCCATTATAGTTGGAAATCGAGGTGCATTTCCATTTTTTTTTTAATTTACCTAAACACAGCATTAATTAGGTTTTCAGTGAAAAGTCATCATTTTCTAAAGATAACACCTAAATATGAAATGGCTACATGAAAAAAAAAAGATAATCAGAGGTATTATATTTAGCTATATCACTACTCCCCCCAGAAAATCTGAATGATCCCACAGGCAAAATGTCAGCTTGTTCATGTCCCAACATGTCAACCAATACTGTGGATATATAAGTATATGTACAATGCAACCTGTAATGTATTTATTGTTTTTTCAGTTTTTTTTCTACAAACAGCTTGCTTATACAAACATGTTGTATTTATTGAGCACATATGACAGGTCAGGAATTTTTTAAGTGCTTCAGATACTTTAATTCATTTTACTTATTTAAACTATTCTATAAATAATAAATCTTTTCTAGAATTTTGTGGTAGGCTGAATAACAGCTCTCCACTGATATACATGTTCCCATCCCTGGAACCTGTAAATACATGACTTTACATGGCAAAAGTGACTTTGCTTGTGTGATTAAGTTGAGGATCTTTATTACCCTGAATTTTCTGGGTTGTTTAATGTAATCATGAAGGTCCTTACAATAAGGTATAATAAGGTGGCAGCAGGGTCAGAGTCAGAGGAAACAATATGAAGCTAGAAGCAGAAAGTAAAGTAAAATGGACCATGAGCCAAAGAATTCTCACAGTCTCTAGAAGGTGAGGAAGGTGAGGAAATGAATTCTCTCCTAGAGCTTCCAGAAAGAAAGCAGCCTTCCCAACCCTTTTTGGACTTCTGATTTCCATAACTGTGTATAATAAATCTGTTTTGTTATAAGCCACTAATTTTGTGGCAATTTGTTACAACCACAATAAGAAATTAATATGGATTTTCATACCTCGAAGAGGAATGCTGCTGTAGCACATATCTAAAAATGTGAAAATGGCACTGGAATACAGTAATGGGTAGAGGCTGAGAGAATTTTGAGGAGCATGCTTGAAACTACTTTGTTTGCCTTATACAGAGTGTTAGCAGAAATATGAGTGTTAATGACTCTGCTAGTGACAATTCCAAAGAGTGAGGAACAAAGTAGAGAAAATCTATATTGTCCTAGAGAATACTTAAGTCATCACAAAGAGATTTCATAGAAATATAGACCTTAAATGCGTTGTTTGTGAGGATTCAGAAGGAAGTGAAGAATACGTTACTGAAAAATGGAGGAAAAGAGATACTTGTTATTTTAAGGCAGAAACTTAGTGAAATTGTGTCCTACAGCTATATGGAAAACACAACTGGATACTTAGCTAAAGATATTCTCAAGCTACGAGTTGAAGGCATAGCCTGCTTTCTGTGTCCTACTTATGGTAAAATGGGATAAGTTGAGGGAATAACTATTAAGCAATAAGAATAAAGACTTGGTGATATGGGAAATTATCAGCCTGCCAATACTGCAAAAGATGTTGAAATTAAGAGATAACACTGGCAGGAAAGCATACTCTGGAGAGGAAACCATAGTACAAACATAGACCAAGTACAAATTTTGCCAGTGCCTTGGATGGATCAAAAGCTTAGAATATTCGGTCACACAGAGGACTCTTTGAAGATATTAGGCATGTGACTCATGGGTCCCCTCAGAAAACTCAAGAGAAAAAGTGGAGATGTAATTATCTAGGAAGGACCTGTCCAAGAATGTCATGTTCCTGGGCTGACACTGTGCATGATATTGCAAACAAAAATCAATCAATCACACAGCTAGTAGATTTGGGATACTTACATTTTATTTATTCCTGCATTATGCACTTTGAAAAGTAGGGCAGAATAATAAGCTTGATGATTGGTTCCAGAAAAATTACAGATTATTTGAGGATTTAAACATTTTTAAAGCGTGAGAAAAATAGACAAAAATGAAGAATTAAATGATTCACTGTGTTATAACATTGTAGTAGAATTTGAGCAAAGAGGGAAATATGTGGAGGATTTGAGTCTTCCAGGAAAGAGGTATAATTTAAACTGGACTTTTAAGGATAGATGTTATTTTCATGTTGAGCAGAGTGGGAGACAAGCAATGAGAAAAAAATAACTTCTTGATATGTACACACTGCTATATTTAAAATAAATAACCAACAAGAAAAAAAAATAACTTCAGGGTATGTGTATAGATTGGCTTAAAAGAGAAAGACTTAGTTTGAGCATTGGGGGAGATTTTGCTAGATGGGTAAAATATGATCAGAATATATAAAAGGTGAAGTTTAAATATTCCTCTTTTTTTAAAATATTCCTCTTTTATTAGAGGAATAGTAGGGCATCTTTGATAGGAATAAATTACTGGAGGCTTGAATCAATCACACTTGTGTTTGTTTTGAGTTAAAGAGCTTATCTTTTTTTTAACAACACACCATGTTGAGGAAATAAATATGAGAATATTAGGTTGGCAAAAGTATAAACAGAAGAATGTAGTCTTTTTTACAAACGCATTTATTTATTTTTATGTCTTGCATGTTTATATTTGTGTGCATTTGTACTTACACCCGTAAAACATTAACTGTATAAGAATTCCAAGTCTATTTATGAAGGAGTGCAAATAATTATGCTGAAGTTCTTGTACAGTAAATCAAACATCAAGCCAGTGTTTACCTAAAGGTGGAATGTGAAATGTGTCACAGTTACAGGTTTTATTTGCTCTTGTTAAGCTCCAATTAATTTTGTTTCTATTCTTTTCTTTTTAATAAATTATTTCATCAAATTATATGTTTTCTGGAAGATTTATCTTTGCCCAATTATTTTAAAATTACTCAGACATTTTGTTAAAAAAATAACTGTCTTAGATTCAGAGACATTTTGAAGTATTTGAAACCCAAGTTGCTAAAAAGAAGCAGATAATAAGATCATTAAGCTTTGTTTCCCATTTGGGATAAAAGCATTACTATTGATTTAAAATGTACTAATTAACCTAGTTTCAGAACCTTAAGGAGTTGGAACCTGAATAATCTGATTTCATGGTCTTTGGTTTTCTGCCTTTTAGCCCACATGTACATAAAATAGAGCAAATCATGTCAAACTTCATCTACTGCTTTTACCTAATACGATTATTCTAGTACAACTTTAGTTTTGTTAGTCACACATTTATTACCATTCTTATTCCCACATGTATCCTTTGTTGATTTCACAGTGTCTGGAATTAGTGTCTACTTCCTTTCTTCTACATCATGTTCTTCAACACAAACATATTCCTTAAAGTAACTTGTGAAACTACTCTCAGCTCTTTCTTTGTGCGTTTAAAATCCGTATATGGAAAATTATCAGGCGTATTGGAAATTTTCTAAATAGTGAGTTGTCTTGTATTTTTTATGTAGCCTAAAGTTCATATAAAGATTCTTATAAAGTTCCCTCAATCTGTATATATTATCTTCAAATAAAATGCTATGTAAACAAACATATATAAAAAGTAATCAGTAAAATACACTGACATGAAACATTTTCATTTATTATTTTTAATTAATTTTTATTGGAGTATAGTTGATTTACAATGCTGTATTCCCAACTTACTAACCCCTCTTTCCCCCTTGGTAACTTTAAGTTTATTTTCTACATCTCTGACTCCATTTCTGTTTTGCAAATAGGTTCATTTGTACCATATTTTTTAGATTCCATATATAAGTGATATCTTATGATATTTGTCTTTCTTTGACTTACTTCACTCAGTATAACAATCCTTAGGTCCACCTATGTTGCTGTAAATGTCATTATTTCATTTTTTATGGCTAATATTCCCTTGTATATATGTACCACATCTTCTTTATCCATTCCTCCACTGATGGACACTTAGGTTGCTTCCATATTCTGACTCTTGTAAATAGTGCTGCAATGAACATTAGGGTACATGTATCTTTTCGAATTATGGTTTTCTCCAGTTATATGTCCAGGAATCAGATTGCTGGATCATATGGTAACCCTACTTTTAGATTTTTATTTTATTTTATTTTTTTTTGAGGTACATGGGCCTCTCACTGTTGTGGCCTCTCCCGTTGTGGAGCACAGGCTCTGGACGCGCAGGCACAGCAGCCATGGCTCACGGGTCCAGCCGCTCCGCGGCATGTGGGATCCTCCCGCACAGCAGCCATGGCTCACGGGCCCAGCCACTCTGCGGCATGTGGGATCTTCCCAGACTGGGGCATGAACCCGTGTCCCCTGCATTGGCAGGCAGACTCTCAACCACTGCGCCACCAAGGAAGCCTTACTTTTAGATTTTTAAGAAACTTGCCTACTGTTCTCCATAGTGGCTGTACCAATTTACTTTCCCACCAACAGTGTAGGAGGGTTCCCTTTTCTCCACATCCTCTCCAGCATTTATTGTTTGTAGATTTTTTGATGATGGTCATTCTGAGGAGTGTGAGATGATACCTCATTGTAGTTTTGATTTTCATTTCTCTAATAATTAATGATGTTGAGCATCTTATCATGTGCCTCTTGGCCATCTGTATGTCTTCTTTGGAGAAATGTCTATTTAGGTCTTCTGCCCATTTTTTGATTGGTTTGTTAGTTTATTTGATATTGAATTGCATGGGCTGATTATATATTTTGGAGATTAATTCTTGTCAATCGCTTTTTTTGAAAATATTATCTCCCATTCTGTGAGCTGTCTTTTCATTTTGTTGATGGTTTCCTTTGCTGTGCAAAAGCTTTTAAGTTTAATTAGGTTCCAGTTGTTTATTTTTGGTTTATTTTTATTACTCTTGGATGTGGATCAGAACAGATCTTGCTGTAATTTATGTCAGAGAGTGTTCTGCCTGTGTTTTCCTCTAAGAGGTTTACAGTATCTGGTCTTACATTTAAATGTTTAATCCATTTTCAACTTATATTTGCATACGGTGTTAGACAATGTTCTAATTTTATTCTTTTACATGTAGCTGCCCAGGTTTCCCAGTACCACTTACTGAAGAGTCTATCATTTCTCCATTGTGTATTTTTGCCTCTTTTGTCATAGATTAGGTGGCCATAGGTGTATGGTTTTATTTCTGGGCTTTCTATCCTGTTCCATTGATCTATATTTCTATTTTTGTGCTTGTACCATATTGTTTTGATTACTGTAGCTTTGTAGTATATTCTGAAGTCAGGGAGCCTGATTCATCCAGCTCTACTTTTCTTTTTCAACATTCAGAGTCTTTTGTGTTTCCATAGAAATTGTAAAACTTTTTGTTCTAATTCTGTAAAAAATGTTATTGGCAATTTGGAAGGGATTGAGTTGAATTTGTAGATTACTTTGGGTAGTATAGTCATTTTAACAATATTGATTCTTCCAATCCTAGAACATTGTATATCTCTCCATCTGTTTGTATCATCTTTCTTGGTATTTTATTCTTTTTGATGCGACAGTAAATGGAATTATTTCCTTAATTTCTCTTTCTGACCTTTTGTTGTTAGTGTATAGGAATGCAAGAGATCTCTGTGTAATAGTTTTGTACACTGCAACTTTACCAAATTCATTGATGAGTTCTAGTAGTTTTCTGTTTGTGTCTTTAAGATTTTTTTATGTATAGTATCATGTCATCTGCAAACAGTGGCAGTTTATTTCTTCTTTTCCTATTTGGATTCCTTTTATTTCTTTCTCTTCTCTGATTTCCATGGCTAGAACTGCCAAAACTATGTTGAATAAAAGTGGAGAGAGTGGACATCTTTGTCTTTTTCTTGATGTTAGAGGAAATGCTTTCAGTTTTTTACCATTGAGAATGATGTTTGCTATAGGTTTGTCATATATGACATTATTATGTTAAGGTAGTTTCCCTCTATGCCCACTCTCTGGAGAGTTTTTTTTTTTTTTTTATCATAAATGGGTATTGAATTTCATCAGAAGCTTTTTCTTCATCTATTGAGATGGTCATATGGTTTTTATTCTTCAGTTTGTTAAAGTGATGTATCACATTGATTGATTTACATATGTTGAAGAATCCTTGCATCACTGGGTTAAATCTCATTTGATCATGGTGTATGATCCTTTTAATCTGTTGTTGGTTTGGGCTTGCTAATGTTTTGTTGAGGATTTTTGTGTCTCTGTTCATCAGTGATATTGGCCTGTAATTTTTCTGTGTGCGTGAGATATCTTTGTGTGGTTTTGGTATCAGAGTGATGGTGGCCTCATAGAATGAGCTTGCAAGCATTCCTTTCTCTGTAAATTTTTGGAAGAGTTTCAGAAGTGTAGGTGTTAACTCTTTTCTAAGTGTTTGATAGAATTCTGTGAAGCCATCTGGTCCTGGACTTTTGCTGGTTGGAAGATTTTTAATTGCAGTTTCAATTTCAGTACTTGTGATTGGTCTGTTCATATTTTCTATTTCTTTCTGTTTCAGTCTTAGAAGATTGTGCCTTTCTAAGTATTTGTCCATTTTTTCTAGGTTTTCCATTTTATTGACATGGAGTTGTTTGTAATAGTCTCGTGATCCTTTGTATTTCTGTGGTGTCAGTTGTAACTTCTCCTTTTTCATTTTTAATTTTATTGATTTGAGTCCTCTCCCTGTTTTTCTTGATGAGTCTTACTAAAGGCTTATTATTTTTGTTTATCTTCTCAATGAACCAAATTTTATTTTCCTTGATCTTCCCTATTGTTTTCTTCATCTCTGTCTCATTTATTTCTGCTCTGTTCTTTATGATTTCTTTCCTTTTTCTAAACTTAGGTTTTGTTTATTCTTCTTTCCTTTGTTGCTTTAGGTGTAAGGTTAGGTTGTCTATCTGAAATGTTTCTTGTTTCCTGAGGTAAGATTATATTGCTATTAACTTCCCTCTTAGAACTGCTTTTGCTGCATCCTGTAAGTTTTGGATTGTAATGTTTTCATTATCATTTGTCTTTAGGTATTTTTGGATTTCCTCTTTCATTTTTTCAGTGATCCATTTGTTGTTTAGTAACATATTGTTTAGCTTCCATTTTTTTGGTGTTTTTTACATTTTTCTTCCTTTAATTGATTTCTAATCTCATAGTGTTGTGGTCAGAAAAGATGCTTGATATGCATTCAATTTTCATAAATGTACAAAGGCTTGATTTGTGTCCCAAGATGCGTTCTATCTTGAAGAATGTTCCATGTGCACTTGAGAAGAAAGTGTATTCTCCTGCTTTCAGATGGAATGTCTTTATATATATATATATAAAATCAGTTAAGTCTATTTGGTGTAATGTGCCATTGAATGCTTGTGTTTCCTTATTAATTTTCTGTCTGGATGATCTGTCCATTGGTGTAATTGGGGTGTTAAACTCCCCCACTGTTACTGTGTTATTGTCGATTTCTCCTTTTATAGCTTTTGGCCTTTGCTTTATATATTGAGGTGCCCCTATGTTGGCTGCATAAATATTTACAATTGTTATATCTTCTCCTTGGATTGATCCCTTGATCTTTATGTAGTGTCCTTCATTGTCTTTTTAAACAGCCTTTGTTTTAAAGTCTATTTTATCTGATATTAGAATTGCTACTCCAGCTTTCTTTTGATTTCTTTTACATGGAATAACTTTTTCCATACTTTCACTTTCAGTCTGTAGGTATCCCTAGATTTGAAGTGTGTCTCTTGTAGACAGCATATATATGGGTCTTGTCTTTGTATGCATTCAGCCTGTCTATGTCTTTTGGTTGAAACATTTAATCCATTTACATTTAAGGTACTTATTGATACGTATGTTGTTATTGCTATTTTCTTAATTGTTTTGGGTTTGTTTTTCTAGCTCTTTTTTCTTCCCTTCCTCTTTTGTTCTCTTCTCTTGTGGTTTGATGACAATCTTTAATGCTGTGTGTGGATTGATTTTTCTTTTGTGTATGTGTATCTGTTGTAGTTTTATTGTTTGTTTGTTTGTTTGTTTGTTTGCTGTGTGCAGGCCTCTCCCTGTTGTGGCCTGTCCCGTGGCAGAGCACAGACTCCAGATGTGCAGGCTCGGTGGCCATGGTTCATGGTCCCAGCCACTCCACAGCATGTGGGATCTTCCTGGACCAGGGCATGAATCCATGTCCCCTGCATTGGCAGGCAGACCCTCAACCACTGCACCACCAGGGAAGCCCATCTGTTGTAGTTTTTAGGTTTGCTGTTCCCAAGAGTATTTGATATAACAGTCTATGTATGTACAAGGTTGTTTTAAGTTGCAGGTCATTTTCCTGCCTATAGAAGTTTCTTTAGCATTTGTTGTAAAGGTGGTTTGGTGGTGCTGAATTCTTTAACTTTTCCCTTGTCTGTAAAGCTTTTGACTTCTGTGTCAAATCTGACTGAGTGCCTTGTTGAGTAGAATATTCTTGCTTGTAGGTTTTTCCCTTTCATCACTTTAAATATGTCATGCCACTCCCTTCTGGCATGAGTTTCTACTGAAAAATCAGCTGATAACTTTATGGGGATTCCCTTGTATGTTATTTATTGCTTTCTCCTTGTTGCTTTAAATAATGTTTGTTTGTCTTTAATTTTTGTCAGCTTGATTAATATATGTCTCAGTGTGTTCCTCCTTGGGTTCATCCTTTATGGGTTTCTCTGCATTTCCTGGACTTGAGTGTTTCCTTTCTCATGTTAGGCAAGTTTTCAACTATAATATATTCAAATATTTTCTCAGTCCCTTTCTCTTTCTCTTCTCCTTCTGGGACCCCTATAATGCAAATGTCGGTGTATTTAATGTTGTACCAGATTTCTCTAGGACTGTTCTCATTTTTTTTCTTTTTCTTTTTTTTTATTCTGTTCTGTGGCAGTGATTTCCACCCCTCTGTCTTCCAGTTAACTTATTTGTTCTTCTAACACAGTTATTCTGCTATTGTTTCCTTCTAGTGTATTTTTCATTTCAGTTATTGTATTGTTCATCTGTTTGTTCTTTAAATCTTCTAGCTCCTTGTTAAACATTTATTTTATCTTCTTGATCTGTGCCACCATTCCTTTTCTGAGATCTTGGATCATCTTTACTACCATTACTCTGAATTCTTTTTAAGGTAGATTGGCTATCTCCTTTTCATTAATTGTTCTTATGGGTTTTTATCTTGTTCCTTTGTTTGCAACATATTTCTCTGTCATCCCATTCTGTCTAACTTTCTGTGTTTGTGGTCCCTGTTCACAGGCTGCAGGATCATAGTTCCACTAGCTTCTTTTGTCTTCCCCCTGGTGGTGAGGTTGGTCTAAGTGTTTGTGCAGGCTTTCTGTTGGGAGGGACTTGTGCCTGCCCTCTGGTGGGTGGAGCTGCATCTTGTCCCTCTGACAGGCAGGGACATATCAAAGGGTGTATTTAGAGTTTGGGGTGAGCTCAGTACAACATTAGGCAGCCTGTATTCTGATCGGTGGGGCTGTGTTCCTATCTTTGTGGTTGCTTGACCTGATGCTTTCCAGCACTGGATCCTGCAGTGTGATGGGTTGAGCTAGTCTTAAAGCCAAAATTTGGAACTCCAGGAGAGCTCACTCTGATCAATATTCCCTGGGGCTTCCACTACTCATGTCCTTGTCCTCAGAGAAAGCTATAGTCGACCTTTCCTCCCCAAGAGCCCCTCCAACACCCCTAGGCAGGTGTATCCCAGGTTCCTATGGAGGTACTGCTTAGTTCTTGGTCCCAGTGTGCGTGAGAACTTGTGTTCATCTTCCAAGAGTGGAGTCTCTGTTTCCCCCAGCCCTGTGGATCTTCTGCACTCAAGCACTGCTGGACTTCAAGTCTAAATGCTCTGGGGGTTCTTTAGCCCAATGCCAGACCCTCAGGCTGTCTTGGAGGGCCATTTTATATGGAAATGTCCCTGTGTACCTGTGTGGGTTTAATTTTTTTTTGGTGCAAGAGTTTTTTTAATATAGATGTCTGCCACCACTTTCTTCTGTATATGCTGGCCATTATCTCCTTTATAGGAGGTGTGACTGATATTGTGGTGACCAGAGACTGCACTAGATATTGAACAGTGCCTCCCCTTTGCTCTGTAGTTGTCACTGCTGTTCAGAGGTGGGGTCTGCTCCCTAGTTGTTGGAATAGTGGCCTCCAGATATATTTCTTAGCTGTGTTTCTGCTCTGTGGTGTGAGGTAGGTGGGATTGGAGCACTCTCACTGTGGGGGAGGCCACTGAGTATTCCTCCTCTGGAGTTGTTCACCTGGGCATGTGCTTGGTTGTGTCAAGTTTCACCCATTGTGCTAGCTCTCAGATTACTCTGTTGTTGACACTGCTCTTGGCCCCACCTTAACTGGGGGTATGCTGGCAACTGGCCCTGGTGTCTCTCAGGCATTGTTTTCACCAGGCCTCCAGCATAGATCCACTTATATTAGATCCCAGAGTTGTAGTAATAATGGATGTGGACGGCCATGGGCCCTATGGGGGCAGC
The DNA here is from genome assembly GCF_000442215.2 of Lipotes vexillifer. NCBI lineage: Eukaryota > Metazoa > Chordata > Mammalia > Artiodactyla > Lipotidae > Lipotes > Lipotes vexillifer. The sequence goes on from NW_006794736.1 coordinate 315,628, forward strand.
CCAGACTCTGGCCTGGCCCAACCCCCATGTGTGTGTGCTGAGAAATTCTACAGCCACTAAAGTGAGGCCCATCTTTCCTGCAGGAGCACTTGCTGTCCATTCAGATGTTCTGTAGGCACTGAGTTTACAAATTTTGTCATGGGGGTGTCAATTCATGGTTTGCGCAGCTGAGAGGAGAGATTTCAGCTTTTCTTCCTTAGTTGCATGGCCCCTTGGACTCAGCTATGGTTTCAGCCCCATGTCTGCATGTGGGTCACCCACAAGGATCTGCTCCCGAGGCTGCCCTGGAGCACATTATTCCACCCTGGTGCGGAGTGGGCAAAGATGGTGACAGTGGAGTCACGGGATCCCCAGTCGGGATGGGGCACATGGGATAGCTGGGAGCCATGGGCACCAGAGAGCTGGCCCTGGTGGCAACCTTTCCTAGTGTCCAGGAGACAGACGCCAATGCATGAGGGAAGAAGCTGCAATGGCTCCCTGACCCCTCGTGTATCACTCAACTATGATGCTTCACTTCTATGGTGGTCTGGATTTTGTCCACAAGCATTGCCAGTTTTAGATTTCCTCACTTCTGACACTTCAGACTGTCTCCCTGCAGCTAACAGCAGTCCTCTCCCTGGGTCTGCTCTCCAAAACCTGCATCCCAATAGCCAGCCCCCATTTGCAATGGACACACATCTCAGGCTGGGAAACGCAGGGCTGTGGCATGGACCATCTGTGTAGATCTCACACTGTCCTGCCTGCCACAGACTTGTTGCTGCATTCTCCTCTGATAGCCCCCAAAGCTCCCCTTCTGTCTCAACTGATCTCCCCACTGGTGAGGCTTCCCTGAATGCAGGAACCTCTCTTCTACTTCAGCTCCCCCACCCGCAGGGGCACAGGTCCTGCCCTGCTTCCTTTCTTCTTCCTTTTCCTTTCTTCTTTCTTTCATCTTACCTGGTCATGGGGGACCGCTCTTGTCCTAAAAGTTGTCTAATTTTCTCTGCTAGTGTTCAGCTGGTGCTCTGTGAGAATTTTTCCATTTATATATGTATTCTTAACAAGTTTGTGAGATGAACTTCATGTCCTCTTACTCCTCTGCCATCTTGACTCCTATGAAACATTTTCAAATATAACAGTCAGTTCTAATTTGTATTCTCCTTCCCCTCACAACTATAATCCCATATAATACTGGATAAAAAAAAGACAGTTTCATTTTTTTTAATTGATAAACTTCAAAGAAAGATAAGGAAATCTCTAAGTGTTAAAATAAAGAAGGAAATCAGAATGAAACAGGTAAACACACTGGTTCCTGTTGTTCTAAGTTATTAGGGCTTATTGAATCAGAGGATCTGGATATTTGGGGCAATGGATATATTACTCAAACGAATAAAGAAATGATTTCCTATCCCCATGGCAAAAGGAAAAATAGAACTGAGGCAACTATCATATATTTTGGCTCTAAAATCACTCTGTCCACACTAAAACGAAGTAAGAAAAAATTACCTTCCCCATTACTAAAGAAGGATATGCTAATGGACATAACTATGAAAAAGTATGTTCCAGGAGAAATCAAAACTGCAGTTAAGAACAGCTGCTTGTGACCAACATGAGGTAACAGAACTTAATTTTCTCCTGCCCCTAACAATTATAAAAAAAAAAAAATCAAAATATATGAAATAATGGATTTCAGAGAGTGAACATCAAACAATAAGTGATAGTGAACACTGAAAAAGAGGAAATGAATGAGGTTGCCATATGATTGTGCCTGACTACTGACTGGAGAGATCTTCTAGAGTGTAGTGAAAGAAGGTGAAAATGAAGTCTGGCAATCTCCCTAAGTTGAGAAGACAGATCTGGAAATCCCAATAGATCAAAACAGTCAGAGCTCATAGGGCAGATTAAAGAAGAGGAAACAATATAGAAAGAGTTGGGGCTTTTGATACTTGCCAATGTTCCTCTTAATCTTGAACCTGAACATTGATCAGCACATGCATGGGAGGAAACTACCTAAGGTCTGGAAAAGACCTACCCTAAAGGAGCAGATAAAACAATTCCCAGGGATCACATAGCACTAGAATGATTTCATGTTCTCACCAGCTAAAGGAAATAACCCACTGGACATTAAGTTGAGTAATAATTAGAAGGGAAATCCTCCAGTAGTAGGACAAAGTTAGCCCTAGATTAAAGTAGCCTATAAAGTTTAAAAAAAAAAAAAACTTGGGAAAAAAATAGTTGTTTCTAAATAACTGTATCACAAAACAAAGCTTAATAATTTTATAGGAATATGAAAATAAGACTCAAAAAGATAAATTCACAATACCTGGCACCTTATCAAATATTACCAAGCCTGAAAAGAAGCAGGAAAATGTGATCCCTAATGAGATAAATAAATCTTTATAAAATGGCCCAGGAATGC
>NW_006794736.1:318416-401064 GCF_000442215.2 Lipotes vexillifer
TTTTTATTTATTTATTTATTTTTTGGCTGTGTTGGGTCTTCGTTTCTGTGCGAGGGCTTTCTCTAGTTGTAGCAAGTGGGGGCCACTCTTCATCGTGGTGCGCGGGCCTCTCACTGTCGCGGCCTCTCTTGTTGCGGAGCACAGGCTCCAGACGCGCAGGCTCAGTAGTTGTGGCTCACGAGCCCAGTTGCTCCATGGCATGTGGGATCTTCCCAGACCAGGGCTCGAACCTGTATCCCCTGCATTGGCAGGCAGATTCTCAACCACTGCGCCATCAGGGAAGCCCCCACAGATTTTATAATTAGTACATAAGGACATCAAAGCAGTTATAACTCTTTTCCATATCTTCAGGGGGGTAGAGGAAAAAAGTAAGCATATTAAGTGAGACAGAAGAAATTTTAAATGAGGCTCAGATTGAATTTCTATATGTTAAAATCACAGTGTCTGACATGAAAAATTCACTTGATCATATGAATGGCAGATTAGAAACTGCAAGAAAAAAAGTTGAGTGAGCATGAAAACACAGCAGTAAAACTAACCAAAACAAAATACATTGAGAAAATAATACATTAGAAAGATGAAGGGAGTGTCAGTGAAATTTTGAACAATCTCAAGAAGCCTAATATATGTGTAATAAGAGTCACTGAAGTGGAGAAGAGGAAGGTAAGTCAGATAAAATATTTAAAGTAATAATGAATAAAACTTTTCCCAAATTTGATTAACACTACAAACACACAGTTTCAAGAAATTGAAAAAATCCAAAGCTCGTCCTTGAGGAAGAAAATTACAGACAAGTCACATGATATTGAATTCCTTAAAACCAGAGAAAAAGAAAATATTTTAGAATCAGCTAGAGGGAAGTAAAGAGATTTTACAAGCAGCAGAACAAATATTAGAATGACAAAAGAGTTCAACTAGAAAAAATAAGAGCCAGGAGACACTGAAGCAGTATCTTTGAAGAATTAACAACAACAACAAAAAGTCAACTTAGCAAAAATATATTTTATAGTTATATTTTCAAAAGCAAAATAAAAACATTTCCAGATATAATAAAGCTAAAATAATTGTTACCAACAAAACTGTACCATGGAAATTTTAAAGCAATTCTTTCCGACAGGATGCAAACAATGTCATATGGAAATCTATATCTAATCAAAGGAATTATGAGCACCAGTCCCCCTAAAAAAGCTAAATAGGTGGGTAAATAAGCCATGTTTTATTATAATTTTGAAATCTCTTTAAAGATATTGTTTAAAGCAAAAACAATAATGATGCAATTTAAAGTTTATTAAAGTGCATGACAATAATATAGCAAATGGCAGGAGGAGAAACTGGTTATATATGTACATCATAAACTATAAATCAATGTTAAAGAAAAGGTTTGTGGTGAATAAATCAACTAAGAAGGTCAAATAGAATTACTAAAATATACACAAGTAATACAAGAGGTGGCAAAAGAGAAGAAAAGGGGAGAAAATGAAATTAATAGAAATAAATAGCAGTATAGTACATCTAAACTCAAGTATATTGATAGCAACATTAAATCAATATGGTTTAGACAATCCAATTAAATATCAGAAATATACTAAAGAAAAATCTACTTTAAATATAGCATTATAATTAGATACAAGTAAAAGATATAACATGCTAACACTTATTAAAAAATAGATGGAGTACTTATTTACATATCAAGTATAATTTCATAGCAAAAAATATTACCAAGAATGAGGAGAAGTATTTCTCATTGGTAATGGAATTGATTCATCAAAATGATAACAATCTTAATGTTTATGCACCTTATAATAGCACTTATAAATACATGAAACAAAATTTAATTGAATGAAAAATGTAATAAAGAAATATACAAATCTATAGTTTTATTTGAGCATTGATATTTGAGCACTGATACAAGTAGATAGAAAATCAGTAAGGTATAAAAGACATAAACAATAGTGTCAATCATAAAAAAAAGTCCTCGATAAATTCAAAAGAATTAAACCTATAAACAGAATCTTTTCTGATTACAATGGAATTAAACTAGAAAATAATAATAGAAAATCTTTTGAAAATGTCCAAGTGTTTGGAAACTAAATAAAATATTCCTGAATAACCACAAAAGCAGCAACAAATAGGGAAGTTAAAATCCATTATGGACCAAATAAAAAATACACGAGAACCTGTAAAAAAATTGTGAAAGCAGAGTAAAGAAATGTTTTGTGGGAAATTTGTAGCCATAATGAACTATTTTAGAATACATATAAGAAAAGTTGCAAATTAATTACCTAAATTTCCACACTAAGAATTTAGATAAAAAGAACAAATTGACAAGTAGGCTTTCCAAACTGGCACTGGAGCCCCTCCAAAGTGGCTTCCTCTTTGGGGGATAACCCTGCCCCACCAGGTGGGTGGCCTTGGCACCACCAGTGCCCTTGAAAAGCTCTTGCTCCAGGGGGCCAGTCCTACACACCATCATTCTCACAACACATGTGGCCAGGCCTTGCAGGCACTCATACTTGGGACCAACCCTACAAATCAGCAGGAGTTATGGCCAGAACTCTCAAGATAAATACATACTAGTGTTGCTGAAGGAAAGCAGAGGTCTATATTTTAAGTGTCAGAGAAAAGATCACTGTTTAAGCTCCAAAACCTACAGGATATCCACAGTTCTTTATCCGAACAGTGCAATTGGTTGAGGGGTCTAAGTACCTATTATTCCAAATATACCTGCTAAAAGAGAAAATGAAGATGACTGATTCAATCAAATTTTCAATCAGAAATGTTCTTTAACATGGTGGTCATATAAAGATTCATGGCTTGTTTCTGTATTTTGAGTAAATTAAACTATGCTTCAATTTCTCAACTCTAAATAGATTAAATTGCTAGAATAGTATTAGATATCACAGACAGGGAGAGTGATCTCTTAACCTACTATCTATATGGAGTGGAATTGTATTCCATCAGAATATAACAAGTACTTTGCATAACTGAGTTCCTTGTTGTTATATACTTTTTAATCAGTCCTTTTGTTTTTGACTTAATTGTTGAAAAGCACGCTAAATCGTCTTTGTTTACTCCTGTTGTCATAAATATGGACAAAAGATTTTAAAGGGCCTCTCATCCATTTCTTAAGGAGGTAGCATAAAGCAATAAACTTAGAATTAGGACTGAGGTCAATAGCTGTCTGTTCCTGTAACTTAATAGCCATTATTTAGCAAAATACTTAATCATTTAATCACTTATGTCCTTTTTTCATTAAACTATAAAATGAGTGATTACTGACATTTAATTTAAACAATGGTCAAAATTAAAATGACACAAGGCATGTAAATACACTTTGTAACTTATAAAGCTCTATATAATCATTTATCCATATTAATATGAAAAATATTTCTAACTCTACAGTGTGAACATATCCCAAAATATGACCTGGGAGTTGCTGAGAATTTTCTACCTCTGATATTAGCATTTTTTTCTTACTACTTTTGAATTCTTATGACTTAACCTATTTAAATTCTGAGGTTGTGCTACACCTTGTTTTATTTGCACTAACTTGCAGTTCATTAGACTGTATGAGAAGCTGGTTGCTGTCCATATTTATATACTGTTAAATAATAAAAACAGCTATATCCCCTTAAAAAACTAATATAAGATTGTATGTCAAAAACAGAGCAAATTAAACACAAATGATCAAAACACATTAAAAATAAAGATAAGCTAATAAATTAATGAAATTAAAAACATTAAATAATAAAGAAAATCAAATCAGTCAAATGTAATTTCTTTCAGAAGATCAGTTAGACTCTAGAAAAATTTATTGATTAAGAGAGTGAGATTCAGAGAAATTACTAATATAAGGGATGAGATGATAAGAGAAGATTATGAAAAACTTTATGATAATAAATTTGACAGTTTAGTTGGAGAAATACCTAGAGAATTAACAAGCTTACAAAGGTCACTCAATGAGAAATGAATAACCCGAAAGCTGTATATATATATTCAATAAAATAATTTGTGGTTAAACAATTTTTAAGAAAGAAAATTTTAGACCCAGAAGGCTACCTTTACTTCTTTCAAAAAATTAAAGAAGAAAAATACTAATATACTAAATACTAAAGTACAAATTGCTGGTGTGCAAACCCAGGATCTTCCCAGGTAAAATCTGAAACAGGCCTCTGAGAATGGAGGGCAAGGAGTGATGGAAGAAAGAGACAGAATGTTCTAGATTGGTAGGTGGCAGGTTGGATAAGCAAGGGAACTTATATATGAGACTTGTCTTGGGTGGTTGCAAGAAGAGTAGATTTCTGCATTCAACATCCCCCAAGAGTTTATATAGAGACTCTAACTTCGTTCAGTCATGTATACCATCCAGATAGTCTCAACAACACATTGCTTTAAAACCTTTCCTTGGCAATGACTTCACATAGGGAGGTGAGCACAGCATACATTCCAAGGACAGAGGAAGGGTTTGGGAGCCCTGATCACCCAAGTCCTGCTTGTGAGTCAATTGAGGGTCAAGCCTTCTTGATGACCTCCTCTACACTAATCCACTAAAATACAAATATAAAAGTACTAAACTTCAAAACTTTTGTGTTTGATGCTGCACAGAACATCCACTAATAGGCAAAATAAGTGTGGAAGACTTTAGCATATTAAATGATCTTTAATATTTATTAAATAGATAAATACTGTAATTGATAGTGATTATTTCACACATCAAAATGGGCACTATCATTGTTAAAATTTATTTATTTGTTTTATCAATTTTATTTTCTTTCCAAAGAATCTCTTTTAAACATGCTTACAAATGGAAATATTAAGCATATTTGTTAATAACTTAATCTACATTAAATTATTATCTGTATGAGAAAAGTACACATATTCATATAACTATACTCAACTGCCAGCTTAGTTGAAAGTTTTTAATAGATCTCTTTCTTCTAAGATAGATGGAAAATAAAAACCCACATACACTGGAGAGTTGGTATAAATCCCTAAAACGACATCCATGTTGAAGAGCAAGATTTTACCATTGAAATTAAGGTAAACAGGCAAGAAAATGATCGTGAGTTGCACATTTATTTCAAAAAGATTAAATGACCTGTTTACTCCAATCTTTATTTTCTCATAGAGTCTATGGGCACAGGACACCATGGTAATTGTTACTACTGAACTAAATAAATGACATTTCTTTGTGGCAAATTTAGTAATGACATCTAATTTATTCAAAAGATGCCATTTGGAATCAGACTGTCAGGGCTTAAATTCTGATTTTGCTTAGTCTTTTGTCAAAGTAGATTATGTGTCCAAAATACTCTTTGGACAAAAATATTCACTTTTCTGAGTCTTTGTTATTTCATCAATAAAGTAGTGATAGAAAAAAAAAATGTAGTGATAGAAATAGAGATTACCTCAAAAGTAGATTGCAAGGATTAAAAATTGCATAAATAACTCAGAAGAGTCCCTGGTATATCTAAGCACTTAATAACATTAGCTGTGATTGTTGTCATCATGGTAGTAAAGTATATTTACATTTGTACCTTGATTCAAGCTTTGAGGCTATGCTTCTATCTTGCATAGAATAATCTACTAGTCTTATCCAGTTAAATTAGTAATATCAAAGAATTAGACTCAAATACCAGCATTCCTTAACAAATTTTGGGAATGATCAATTCAAAAGGTAAGTATTCTTAAAATGTTTGAGGTAAATTCAAATATAGTCTTCATATGCATATTGATTATTAAAATCATATGGGGTTTCTCAAAGGTATCAGCACCCTTTTAGCTGAATCTCATGAAGATCAGAAGTTTATTATGATTCCATCAAATGCGAATCCAACGTAGGTGAGAAACAATTGAAACTCTTACTCAAGAGGTTTATAAGTTTATTTGATTCATAAATATCAGACAGTGCATCCTTTTTTAATTAAGAAAATCTAAGTCAACAAACATATTTACACATATGATTTCATGTAACTTTATCTATTTGGGGATTATTCAGTATCCAAAATATACTTTTATTATTATCTAATCCTTTCTAATTACCTACAAATTTCTTTGGGGAGCTTTTGCTGCTTTAGGTTTTCTATGCAATTGGGGATAGATATATAACTTGCATTAAATACTAAGTCAATTCTAAAAAGTCTGTCTTTAGACTGCATTCTTTTTATTAAACAGGTATTTAATGATATTAGGTTATTTATTTAAAAAGCAATGAGCACCCATGATGGAGTAAATGGTACTTGACTTGTCCTTCTATTCTAACCAACTACAAAATATGTGAAATGATTTTTTCAGACAATGTGTAACAGGCAGCATAGCCTGTGGGTCTTGACAAGGTCAAAAATTAAGTGAGCCCTGTCATCACACTGGTTTTGGGATTGACATTTCTTTCAAGACCATGAAGAAGCAAGTATGAAGTCTTGCTGGGTTGAGTAGACAAATAATAGAGTTGAGAGAAATAGTGGGTAGACTTTACAGGGTAGATCATGAAGGCCTCTGAAATCTGCTTACAGTTCCTCTTGAGCCTTTGGTTAAATACTAATGTCTACATGTTTAGGGTCAACTACATAGGGCCAGGCAAATAATAATTACTGGGAAAGAACTACTGCTAGGGAGCTGTAAACTGACAAATTTTCAGAGCTCACAAATATACATTTCCTCTTAGAGGATATGAGTTGTGTTGCTGAACACTTTTTTTTTTTTAATTTAATTTATTTTTTTTTTGAACAGCAGGTCCTTATTAGTCATCAGTTTTAAACACATCAGTGTATATATATGTCAATCCCAATCACCCAATTCAGCACACCCCCAAGCCCACCCTGCTGCTGCTTTCCCCCCTTGGTGTCCCTACATTTGTTCTCTACATTTGTGTCTCAATTTCTGCCCTTCAAACTGGTTCATCTGTACCATTTTTCTAGGTTCCCAATATATGTGTTAATATATGATATTTCTCTTTCTTTTTCTGACTTACTTCACTCTATATGACAGTCTCTAGATCCATCCACGTCTCTACAAATGACACAATTTCATTCCTTTTTATGGCTGAGTAATATTCCATTGTAGATATGTACCACACTTCTTTTTTTTTTTTTTTTTTTTTTTTTTTTTGCAGTACATGGGCCTCTCACTGCTGTGGCCTCTCCCGTTGTGGATCACAGGCTCCGGACGCACAGGCTCAGTGGCCATGGCCCACGGGCCCAGCCGCTCCATAGCATACGGGATCCTCCCAGAACCGGGGCATGAACCCGTGTCCCCCACATTGGCAGGTGGACTCCCAACCACTGCACCACCAGGGAAGCCCCACATCTTCTTTATCCGTTCATCTGTTGATGGGCATTTAGGTTGATTCCATGACCTGGCTATTGTAAATAGTGTTGCAATGAACATTGGGGTGCATGTGTCTTTTTGAATTATGGTTTTCTCTGGGTATAAGCCCAGTAGTGGGATTGCTGGATCATATGGTAGTTCTATTTGTAGTTTTTTAAGGAACCTCCATACTGTGCTCCATAGTGGCTGTATCAATTTACATTCACACCAACAGTACAAGAGGGTTCCCTTTTCTGCAGACCCTCTCCAGCATTTGTTGTTTGTAGATATTCTGATGATACTCATTCTAACTGTAGTGAGGTGATTCCTCATTGTAATTTTGATTCGCATTTCTCTAATAATTAGTGATGTTGAGCAGCTTTTCATGTGCTTCTTGGCCATCTGTATGTCTTCTTTGGAGAAATGTCTATTTAGGTCTTCTGCCCATTTTTGGACTGGGTTGTTTGCTTATTAAATATTGAGCTGCATGAGCTGTTTATATATTTTGGAGATTAATCTTTTGTCAGTTGATTCATTTGCAAATATTTTCTCCTATTCTGAAGGTTGTCTTTTCGTCTTGCTTATGGTTTCCCTTGCTGTGCAAAAGCTTTGAAGTTTCATTAAGTCCCATTTGTTTATTTTTGTTTTTATTTCCATTACTATAGGAGGTGAATCAAAAAAGATCTTGCTTTGATTAATCCTAAAAAGTGTTCTCCCTATGTTTTCCTCTAAGTGTTTTATAGTGCCCAGTCTTATGTTGAGGTCTATAATCCATTATGAGTTTATTTTTGTGTATGGTGTTAGGGAGTGTTCTAATTTCATTCTTTTACATGCAGCTGTCCAGTTTTCCCAGCACCACTTATTGAAGAGACTGTCTTTTCTCTATTGTATATCCTTGCCTCCTTTGTCATAGATTAGTTGACCATAGGTACATGTGTTTATCTCTGGGCTTTCTATCTTGTTCCATTGATCTCTGTTTCTCTTTTTGTGTCAATACCATATTGTCTTGATTACTGTAGTTTTGTAGTATAGTCTGAAGTCAGGGAGGCTGATTCCTCCTGTTCCATTTTTTTTCCCTCAAGACTGCTTTGACTATGCAGAATCGTTGATGTCTCCATACAAATTTTAAGATTTTTTGTTCTAGTTCCATAAGAAATGCCATTGGTAATTTGATAGGGATTGCATTGAATCTGTAGATTGCTTTGGGTAATATAGTCATTTTCAAAATATTGATTCTTCCAATACAAGAACATGGTACATCTCTTCATCTATTGGTATCATCTTTAATTTCTTTCATCAGTGTCTTATAGTTTTCTGCATACAGGTCTTTTCTCCCCGTAGGTAGGTTTATTCCTAGGTATTTTATTCTTTTTGCTGCAATGGTAAATGGGAGTGTTTCCTTAATTTCTCTTTCAGATTTTTCATCATTGGTGTGTAGGAATGCAAGAAATTTCTGTGTATTAATTTTGTATCCTGCAACTTTACCAAATTCATTGATTAGCTCTAGTAGTTTTCTGGTAGCATCTTTAGGATCCTCTATGCATATTATCATGTCATCTGCAAACAGTGACAGTGTTACTTCTTCTTTTCCAATTTGTATTCCTTTTATTTCTTTTTCTTCTCTGATTGTCATGGCTAGGACTTCCAAAACTATGTTGAATAATAGTGGTGAGAGTGGACATCCTTTTCTTCTTCCTGATGTTAGAGGAAATGCTTTGTTTTTCTCCATTGAGAATGATGTTTGCTGTGGGTTTGTCATGTATGGCCTATATTATGTTGAGGTAGGCTCCCTCTATGTCCACTTTCTGGAGTTTTTTATTATAAATGGGTGTTGAATTTTGTCAAAAGCTTTTTCTGCATCTATTGAGATGACCGTATGGTTTTTCTCTTTCAATTTGTTAATATGGTGTATCACGTTGATTGATTTACATATATTGAAGAATCTTTGGATAAATCCCACTTTATCATGGTGTATGATCCTTTTAATGTGCTGTTGGATTCTGTTGACTAATATTTTGTTGAGGAGTTTTGCGTCTATATTCATCAGTGATATTGGTCTGTAATTTTCTTTTTTTATAGTATCTTTGTCTGGTTTTGGTATCAGGGTGATCATGGCCTCATAAAATAAGTTTGGGAGTGCTCCTTCCTCTGCAATTTTTTGGAAGAGTTTTAGAAGGATGGGTGTTAACTTTTCTCTAAATGTTTCATATATTCACCTGTGAAGCCATCTGGTCCTGGTCTTTTGTTTGTTGGAAGATTTTTAATCACAGTTTCAATTTCATTATTGTGATTGGTCTTTTCATATTTTCTATTTCTTCCTTGTTCAGTCTTTGAATGTTATAACTTTCTAAGAATTTGTCCATTTCTTTCACGTTGTCCATTTTATTGGCATAGAGTTGCTTAGTAGTCTCTTAGGATGCTTTGTATTTCTGCGATGTGTGTTGTAACTTCTCCTTTTACATTTTGAATTTTATTGTTTTGAGTCCTCTCCTTCTTTTTCCTGATGAGTCTGGCTAATGGTTTATCAATTTTGTTTATCTTCTCAAAGAACCACCTTTTAGTTTTATTGATCTTTGCTGTTGTTTTCTTTGGTTATATTTCATTTATTTTTGCTCTGATCTTTATGATTTCTTTCTTTCTGGTAACTTTGGGTTTTGTTTATTCTTCTTTCTCTAGTAAAAATATGGAATGCTCTATGAATTTGTATGTCTTCTTTGTGCAGGGACCATGCTAATCTTCTCTATATCATTCTAATTTTAATATATGTGCTGCAGAAGGGAGCAAAGCTGCACATCTTTGACAAGATTTGTTATTTTGTTATTTTAAAACTTAAAAAGAAGGATGCTTGTCTGATGAGTGTGATATAGACACATTGTGTGAGTGTAAAGATGCCATTAAACATCTGTGACATTCAGTAGCATCTTCAGAAGAGCCATGCCGTAGATGGAATTAAAAAAAAAAAAAGTAAAAAAAAACTATTACAAATATATTCAAGGATTTAAACAAACATATCAGGCTTCCCTGGTGGCACAGTGGTTGGAACCTGACTGCCTAGATTCAAATTTACCAGCTGTGCAAGTTTGATCAGGTTTTTCACCCTTCTCTTACTCATTTTCCACCCGTCTGAAGTAAGGATCAAAGAGAACTTAATATATTCTATTATCTACTTCATAAATTATCTAGTTCATAAGATTATTTTAAGAATGAAATATACTAACAAATACAAATCCTTAGAATAACCCTTGGATCTGTAAATGTTAGTTGTTGTTATCAGTATTATTACTATTATTATTATTATTATTACTTATGCTCTAAGCATAGAACTTAGCAATTTATAGAAGTAAAAGCTTTAAATTTTAAGAGTTATAGAAATATCCTACTAGTATGACAGAAAAATGCAATGTAATTTTTTGTCAAGAAAAATCCAATACTCAAACTAATTGTTTTCTTTGCAAATGTCAGAGTCCAAGTTATAATCACTCTAAAACAAGGGATATAAACATTAAGAAAAATGTTAATGTGCCTTTTACATCATCTAAATTTTAAAGTTAAAATAAATTTTCTGTTTATTACATATTGTTAAGAAACTAAAATAACATGCATATTTTTTTTTATGATATATTGAGAGATCGGGAAAGTTGGTTATCTATTGGATATCAAGTGGCTGACCTGAAAGTAAATACAGTTGCTGATTAGGCAGCCTCAAGGGCATGGGGGTATGAAAGGCCTACAAGAATTTTCCTCCCTTTTAAGGCACTTCATTCCAGCCCTATTGCATTCTAGTCTATATGTTAAGATCATTTCTTACATATTCCTCTCATCTTAACTAATCCATTGCTGATCCATCCCTGGCCATAGTACAAAAACACTCTTTCTAATAGTATACTAGACATCACACCTGAATGTTACAAAATCATATAACATGTTAAAATTCAACACCTACAAATCCCACCTCCCAGGCATATTGGCTCTTGCTTTTTAAACTGTTTTCTCTCTCATGGTTAATATTATAAATATTATTAAATATTTTTTAAAAGCTTCTATTATTCTTCTTGGGATGTGACTCATTCTCGGGATAGTGATATTTTAATAAAATATATCAAATGTACCATAGGAAGAGGGAGATTTCATTCTGAACATCTTATGAATTTCATATGTGAATTTGGAAATGGAAGCTAGGAGCAGAACTAAACTACTCCACATCAAAATAGAGAGTGATTAGAAATGTCTAGAGGAAATATGGAATAAAAGAAAAGCCACCAGCAAGACTGAGCATTTTGTGAGGGTAAGAATCATGGGTGGGCTTCCCTGGTGGCGCAGTGGTTGAGAGTCTGCCTGCCGATACAGGGGACACGGGTTCGTGCCCCGGTCCGGGAAGATCCTACATGCCGCGGAGCAGCTGGACCTGTGAGCCATGGCCGCTGGGCCTGTGCGTCCGGAGCCTGTGCTCTGCAAAGGGAGAGGCCACAACAGTGAGAGGCCTGCATACCGCAAAAAGAAAAAAAATAAATAAATAAAAGTAGATACTTTTAGACAGTTTTGTTTTTTATTAAGAGTGTGTGACCTAATATCTCTCCTAGGTGTTCAGTAAATCCTATGTTTCTCAATAATGATTATGCATAAGTATATCTTTTAAAGATAATTTTAAGAAATGCTGAGTTATATGTTCAAATAGGTGCTAGGAGGACTTGATCAAAAATAGTGAATAAAGGGATAGATAACTTCTCATTTACATACATAATATTAAACTTCATACAAACTAACATTCCAAAGGCATGAGAATTGATTTCTTTTTGCCACTTCAACTTCCCTGTTCAATGAGATCATTCATTGATACATCACTATAAATGTTCAAATCTATTCTGCAGCCATAATCATGGTGTAGAATCTTATCATCACCTGGCTTATTGTGACATCTTATGGTGGTTCATTGTTATTGGGCATCAAGTGAGTTACTGCCATCAGCCATGGTAAGTAGTGGCACACAAGGACTGTTATGTCACACCAAGGAGGGCCAATTTCCATCTTGAATTCTAAGTAGAAACAGGTTTTGGTCAGTGTGGTTTAAAGTACTCCTCCAACCCACTGTTGCTAGAGTATATATAATGTTGTAGTAAATAGAACTTGAGGAACAGAAATAATCCAGTGATACAACATTGAAATTGTATTTATAAGAAAGAAAATTACAGGCATTTGTTAAGCAAAACAGGCCAATGGCATTTTGTTGATTACATGTAAAATTAAAGCCATTCTTGAAATTAGTCTTTAGAAAGTTTGTCCATAAGCCTAAGACTTATAACAAGTATGCATCTATTTTTGTCACTCACTTTAGTTCAGGAGCTTAACATCTACTATTTCTCACAATTTTGGCAAGCCTTTTTTTTTTTTGGTACACGGGCTTCTCACTGTTGTGGCCTCTCCCGTTGCGGAGCACAGGCTCCGGATGCGCAGGCTCAGCGGCCATGGCTCACAGGGCCAGCTGCTCCGCGGCATGTGGGATCTTCCCGGACCAGCCAGCAGGCGGACTCTCAACCACTGCGCCACCAGGTAAGCCCAAGGCAGGATATTTTTATTTATTTATTTGCGGAACACAGGCCTCTCACCATTGGGGCCTCTCCCGTTGCAGAGCACAGGCTCCGGACGCACAAGCCCAGCGGCCATGGCTCACGGGCCCAGCCGCTCCACGGCATGTGGGATCCTCCCAGACCGGGACACGAACCCATGCCCCCTGCATCGGCAGGCAGACTCTCAACCACTGCGCCACCAGGGAAGACCTGGCAAGACTTTTTGAAATCACTAACAGTATCCCTTCTACTTGGATAAAAAACAAGACATTATATAATCTGCCTAAGGTCTCAAGCTTACCAGGCTATACATTTATGCTACACCACCTCTCATAAAGTGAGACAAGGGCCAAAACCTTCTAAATCAATACACTTTACAGAATTTTGCCTTACCAAGACTTATATTGAATGAATACGCTTCATTCATTGACATTTTTCTCTCTTTGAAACATCCCACAATGTAGTGAGTCTTCTACAGTGTTACCTGAGTTGTCTTCAAATAGCAAATGCCATCACATCACTTTCCTTTTCGAAAACTTCCCATTAACTGTAGGATATACACACTTCCTAGTTCAGCATTTATGATCTTTCATGATGTGGCTCCAACCTTTCTTCAAATTATTCCCTGCAGTTACTCCTGTATCATGGTTGTTTAGCCACATTCAATTTCTCATACTTCCTCATCAGAGTGTCCTTTCATAACTCTGGGGCTCTGCACATGATGCAAAGTTTTTGTTTTTAAGACTTTATTTTAATTTTTTTGTGGTACGTGGGCCTCTCACTGTTGTGGCCTCTCCTATTGCGGAGCACAGGCTCCGGACGTGCATGCTCAGTGGCCATGGCTCACGGGCCTAGCTGCTCTGTGGCATGTGGGATCTTCCCGGACCGGGGCATGAACCCGTGTCCCCTGTATCAGCAGGCAGACTCTCAACCACTGCGCCACCAGGGAAGCCCAAGACTTTATTTTTACAGCAGTATTAGGTTTCAAATAGCCTTTCCAGATTGGCTTCTTCCACTTAGTAATAGGCATTTAAGTTTCCTTTATGTTTTTTCATGGCTTGGTAGCTCATTTCTTTGTAGTGTTGAATAATATTACATTGTCTGGATGTATCACACTTTACCTATTCCCCTACTGAAGGACATGATGACTTCCAGATTATAGGAACTATGGATAAAGCTGTTATAAACAACCATAAGCATGTTTTTGGGTGGATATAAGTTTTTAACTCCTTTGGGTAAATATCAATAGGTGTGACTGCTGAATTGTATGTAAGAGTATGTTTAGTTTTGTAAGAAATGCCAAGGTGTCTTCCAAAATGGTGCAGCATTTTGCATTCCCATCAGCAGTGTATGAGGGTTCCTGTTGCTGTACATCCTTGTCAGCCCTGGAGGTTATCAATGTTCTAGATTTTGGTCATTTCAATTGGTGTGTAACTCATTATTTTAATTTGCTTTTCCGTGATGGCATAAGAGTAGAACATCTTTTCATATACTTATTTGTTATCTGTGTATTTTATTTGGTGAGATGTGTTAAGATCCTTGGCCCACTCTTAAAATGAGTTGTTTGTTTCATTATTGGTGTGTTTTAAGAGTTCTTTGTGTAGTTTAGATAACCATATTCTATCAGATGTGTCCCTTGCAAATATATTCTCCAAAGGTTTGGCTTGTCCGCTCATTCTTTTAGCATTATCTTTCACAGAGCAGAAATGTTTAATTTTAATAAAGTCCAGCTTATCAAATGTTTCTTTTATGGATTGTACCTTTGGTGTGTATCTAAAATGGCATCATCATGCCCAAGGTCATCTAGGTTTTCTCCTATGTCATCATCTAAGAGTTTTATAGTTTTGCATTTTATACTTAGGTCTGTGATTCATTTTGAGTTAATTTTTGTGAATGGCTTAAGGTCCATGTCTAGATTCATTTTTTTTTTCATGTGGATACCCAGTTGTTCTAGCACCATTTGTTGAAGAGAATATCTACTCTCTACTGTATTGCTTTTGCTCCTTCATCTAAGATCAGTTATCAATAGGAATGATGAGAAGCACTTAGGAGGTAGTATTAATAAGACTTGATAATAAATTATTTGTGGAAATAGGTGTTCGATGGTTGGATACTACAACTCATTTTCACACATTCTGTAAATAATATTTAGATTTTCCTGAATCAGCATTCTGATGAAAGCAACTGTGAATATTTTCTGATGCAATAAAGGTAATGTTTCTTTGAGATTCTGGGCCTCTTTTTTACAAGCATTTATTTTTGATGATGAGGTGTCAGGCAGAAATCTCCAAGGTGCTTTATTTTTCAGATGAGTTGTGAAAAGATATGTCTGTTTATCTTCTGTACATTTTTTCACTGAATTCATGACCCAGGTGAGTGATATTTTGCAAAGAAGTTTAATATGGCTTTGCAGTTTCAGCATATAGGAGCTATGGAAATATGGGGTCCACTTTCCTTTAATGCTTCTTTTCTATCCATTTCTAAGGTCACAAGCAATCTATAGAAAGCCTTTGTTGTCACTTCAGAAATTGCTCAATCTCTAAATCCTGTCTCCTATTTGTAAATATTTCTCATATCTGGCTCTTTGTCTTTAATCTATTGGCCTCATACCTAAATATTTCTTCTCAGTTTAGTTTCTTTGTTTTGACAATTCCTTGCTTATGATTTAGAATATCAGCAAGTTTATTCTTTGGAGAACCCTTCTCAGAATTTTTTATGAATATGAGATGCTAAGATCTTACAATGAAGTTATATTTCAGGAATATATCAATTGGGTTTGGATCTCAATAATACTGGCTTATATTCTTTTCCCCTAAACGTACAGATTAGAAGTAGCAAGAGAAGACTAACAGTGAATTTGCCTTAGCATGTTGGTAAAGAGTTGAGGAGTACAGTCTTGCTTGTTCAAGATTAGTTTTGAGCTATAGTGGAAAAGTAAAATTAACAAATATCCAGAGAACATTATGCTTAAATAATAGAGTGACAAAAATGATGAGACCTATGTCCTGCAGATATTTCCTTTTTCTCTTCTCCTTTTTGCTCTGAAATGATGGTACAAGATGAAAAAACTTTAAAAATTTAGATTTTAGTAGGGCAGTAAGGTCTATATTTTAGTATGCACATTAAAAAACTAAATGAAGATATATATGGAGGCAAATGATATTAGCAAAGGACACACACACACACACAAAACATATTCCAAAAGGCCTTCAAGACCTTTGTGATTAAACTAGGGATTTTCAATATTTAAAAAAGGTAGAGTATAATATTCTTCAAAATAAAAATGTAAAAATTCCTACAGATAAAAGCAGAAGAAAGAATCTATGTTATGTTGAATAAAGGACACTATTACCTTTAAAATATCATCTGACTTCTGGAACCTTCTAAAACACCTAAGAATACACAGAAAACAAAGGCAGTTTATATGTGTGACAACGTGGATTTTCTCAGCCACCACCTGAGGTTAAGCTCAAACTTGGTCTCACAAGTGGACAGTAAGAGTATCAGAGACTCTACGTAGCACTCCACCTATGTTTTCTTCTCCCTAGGAGACCCAGGATCTCTTACAACCCAGAAGTTAACTAGCTCTCCATATACATCTGGGAGATGGGGTTGGAATTGTTGCACTTACAATAACCCTTACCTTTTCAGTTTCTCAGTGAAAGCCTCTGAGAAAACAGTCAACCAGAAAAATAGAAGACCAGTAATGAAGATTTACATAGAAAAAGAAAGGAACTCACAATTCAATTTCTTCAAATAAAAACTGTGACAAGTCAGACTCAATACTACCAGACCATACTGCAACGTATCAGAAACCTCATCCTTTCAGAATATCAGTGAACTCATTAAGAGGAAGAGCTGGGGGAGTTTAATTTTAGCTTTTAAGCAACCTGCAGTGAAAAGAGCATAAAATAATCTGAAGCAGTTGAATATTTACAGAAAAGGGAGAAAAAGATTACAAGCAAAACAATGATAGTTTAAAATGGAATAATATTAAAGACAAACTTCTGAGGACTCAATTCATTAAATCTAGAATATAATAATAATAAGTAGAGAAACCATGATACTTTAAAAGCTAGAAACATATGTAACAACTCCCATTACACAAGTTCCCCTTTCAACTAAGGGGTAAAAAGGGAAAGTAAAGCTCATATTGCATAATAATTAGAAAACTAATTAATGAAAGCTCTAACAAATCCTAACCTGGGGGAGAAGTCTAAAAATGTACTGAAAACAACATTCATAACATTAAATACCTGTATGATTATTAGGCAATAATTAACATAAGTAAGCAGGTAACATAGCAGAAATTAATTTGTTCATGGGGAGTGATAAAACATTTGGAAATTTCACCCTCAATATATCTAGGTTTGCAATCAACACTCAGGAAATTGTACTTGTTGATTTTGTTTGCACCAGATTTTTGGATCTGATAAGTAGGCAAACACAAAGCCAGTATCTTCAGAAGAGTTACACACTAAGGAAGGAGGATAATATAAAATTCTTTGTGAAGATGTAAAAGTCAAGCCTCTCAAGTCTGTATTTTAGCAGTCAGCGTTCCTGAAATAACTATATGTTAGACAAGAACATTGAAAACATAAAAAGATTGAAGAGAAACATAAAAGACTTATTGGGGAAAGTGTAGAGGAAGAGATATACTGCTTACAGAAAATCATCTTTTCTGCCCTGCACTGCAGTGGATATCACTGCCATGATATCATCATCCTTCATCAAATAACTATGTTTGCGTTTGATTCTGTAGTTTCTATTTTTTTCCACTGCTCTATTTGTCTATCCTTGCACCAATGTACTGTCCTATATCATGGAGCTTTAAAATGACCCTGGGTATCCAGTAGATGTCTCCATCTTTACTGTCAGTTAGTATTGGCTGTTTTCCCTGTATGTTTCCATACAAAGTTTCAAATAACCTTATCAATTTGCACCTCTACTCTCCCACCCCGAAACAAACTTCTCAAGATTCTGAATAATTTTTATTGCTATTGCACTGAATTTATAGATTTAAGACTTACATCTTTAAAACTTTCACTCTTTAGGTATCTATAATGGCATAACCTTTTAGTTATTTTGATTTTCTTTAATTTTTATCAATAGCACTAATTAATGTTCTATAGAGATTTTGCACATCTTTTAAAAAATTTATTTTTCTGGGCTTCCCTGGTGGCGCAATGGTTGAGAGTCTGCCTGCCGATGCAGGGGACACGGGTTTGTGCCCCAGTCCAGGAGGATCCCACATGCCGTGGAGTGGCTGGGCCCATGAGCCATGGCCGCTGAGCCTGTGCGTCCGGAGCCTGTGCTCTGCAACGGGAGAGGCCACAACAGTGAGAGGCCAGCGTACCACAAAAAACAAACAAACAAACAACAACAACAACAACAAAATATATATATATATACATATATATATATACTTTTTTCTGCATTGGGTATGTTGTTATGCTATTATAAATAATAGCATACAAGCTTCACATTCTATTTTTGTCACTAATGTATAGAAATGTATGGTTTTATATACAGCCTTAAATCCAGAAACCTTGAATTACCAAATTATAAAAATTTTTAATATATTATTTTAGAGTTTCCATATACACAATCATGTCATTTTTTTACAAATGAAACGTTTTTTCCTTCTTTTCTATCATACATTCATTTAATTGTTTTTCCTTGCTTGTAGCACTGGCTAGAATTCCTGTGTCTCATTCCTATTCACAAGTAGAAAGATATTAATATGAACCACTAAATATGATCTTTGTAGATCTTTGAATATACTCTTTTTCAAATAAAGGAACTTTCCTTTTAATTTAGTTTTCTAAGCATTTTAACATGAATAATCATGGATTTCAGCTCCATCTCCTGGAGGGGGCAGTATTTACTTATATTACATATTTATTCTTCTGTAAGGAGGATTTGTGCCTTCTCCCCATTTATTTACTTGTTCAATCATTGATTTACATCAGTATGTAACAATTTGTTTAATACATTGGTTTTTAATCCAGTATCACACTATTCATTTTATTGGTAAAATTGTTCCAGCTTTGACCATCAGTAGCTCCTCCAATTTGGCTTCTCTATTCTTTTGACATGCCCACCCCCTTAGCTTTTTGAGTACTTATTTCCTTTCTGGAGCTAAAAGGTGCTCCAGCCTCATTTGGTACATTACCTGACCTGGCCTTACAATCAGACATTTCTACAAGTTTCCCATGTCCTTTTCATTGAATAATGACATCTAGAAACCAAAAACTAGGTCCTGGGTGTGCTCTTAGCTATTGGGTTATTATTGCTTCTAGAATCTCTTAGCAAACTATCTAGAATATATATGCATTGATACTACTAATATAAAATAACACACATATCTATCATTATTTCTATATCTATCCATCTGTACCTATATTAAACTAAAGCCAAGTTCATACCAATGCCTCCTGCTCCAATTCAGTACCAAATCATTCATTCTAGCCTTTCTCTCTTGCTTTTCTATATGTTCCCTGTCCAACAGTGAGAAAATTCACCCCACAATCTACTCTCAACTTATATAATTGTTTAACCTGAATAGATTTACAAAGCAGATTCAGAATTGTTATACTGTACCTCAATACGGAGCACAATTACCAACCAGAGTACAGTGCTTATGCATGGTTACAGTTCTCTTTAACTTTACAGTTTTTGGTCTAAATGCTGTTTTTCAGTGTTAATTAAATCAACTTCTTTTTATCTCCATTCCCTGCAGTAAGGTTATGCCATGAATTTTTTACTCAGTTAGTTTCATCTCTCACAGTCTGCATTACATTCTGGGATGCCAGGTACTTACTTGATACATTTTTTTATTTGCATACTTTGCAACTCATGCTTTGTGATGTGCAATTCTATGGGCTTTGATAAATGCATAAAACCATGTATCCACCACTCCAATACCATTCAGAACAGCTCCATTTTCTTAAAAATTCTCATGGATCCTTTCATAGTCAGCCATCATTTCCTCCATAACTGGCAAATATTTCTGTTTTTCATTCCTTAGTTTTGCCTTTTTAGAATGTTATATGACTGAAATAATATAGTGTGTGGCCTTTTGAGTCTGGTTTCTTCCACTCAACAAAATACATTTCATACATCCATGAATTCCAAAATTGGGTCAGAAAATATCCAAATTAGTCTGGGATAGCTTGTTTTCATGAAGAAAGAATGATTTCAAAAATGCCTGGGATAGCATTTAAAAACTATTAAGAGGTTTCCCTGAAGGAAAGACCAAGAAATGAAAATTTGAATATTAAATAAAATAAATATTTATCATTAAAGTTTATAAGGAAGCATAGGTCATGATGATATTTAAAATGAACAAATAATATAAAATATACTAGACACAAGTCATACTGGCCAATAAATAGAAGTCAAATTATTCATTACTCCTTGCCAAAAAGTGAGTTAATTGAATTTAAGTGAAGTACCTTAGTTTGTTTAATTCATATACCTGATATCCCCCAATAAATTGTTCAAATACTTGTTATAGTAATAGTAATTAATACTCATTTCTGTCATTTTGACTGAAATATGTAGACCTACTCAGTTTATTCTCCAATTAAAATGAATCATAACTAAAGAAATTAACTACAAAATGGAATCCAACTAACTTGGACCTGCTGGACAAGGCTATGCAGATATTTCTTTTTGATTCATCTAGTCTTAAAATAAATGTTGGGAACATTTCATAGAGTTAGTTTTTCCTTATGAGCTCAGAGTCAAATAGTCATAACCTCAAGAATGATTATATTCAGAGGGTACTTTATTCTGAAAATAAAAAGAATACACCTTGAGCAAATGTCAGAAAGGCTGGCACTGGGGTTAATCTCACCCTTGTTGGTGGTGTCAGCACCTGTGTGTCTCTGTGACAAGCTTTCTCATTCATAAGAAGCTTTTATTTCTGCTTAGGTTTTTGCTATGTAGTTTCTCCCTTTGGAAAATCATCTTTATAAGTCTCTACTTTGCCTACTATTAAAGTAACTTTACATCATTTTCACATTGTTTACCTTGTATTTATCTTTCTTCTTTTTTTAATCTTTTAATTAATCCCACCAGAGGTCATTTCTGATTACCACTAAAATATTATTTTCAAGAAAAATAAAATAAAACAAATGTAAAAACAAGCAAAAAGGGACTTCTCTGGTGATGCAGAGGTTAAGAATCCACCTGCCAATGCAGGTGACACAGGTTTGAGCCCTGGTCTGGCAAGATTCCACATGCCATGGAACAACTAAACCTGTGCACCACAACTACTGAGCCTGCGTGCCACAACTACTGAAGCCCAACCGCCTAGAGCCCATGCTCTGCAACAAGAGAAGCCACCACAATGAGAAACCCATGCACCACAACGGAGAGTAGCCCCTGCTCGCTGCAACTAGAGAAAACCCACATGCAGCAACAAAGTCCCAACACAGCCAAAAATAAATAAATATTAAAAAAAAAAAAGGAAGTCCCCAAGAAACACCAATAATATAAGGGAAAACAAAAGAAGTAAATTGTTAATTTAGTGCAATAGGTGATACTTACATATCCAAAAAATTTGTCAACCATTAAGTAGTCAAATAAATAAATTAAAAAAAAAAAAAAGAAAAACGCCAAGATACCTAATATTAAATTATCTGAAGATGCAAAGGACATAAAAATAATTACCTTCATCAAGTCATTTATTATGTCTCAATAAGAGACAAAAAACTCAAATATGTTAAATGTCCTTGAAGAATGTGAATTTTCTAAACACAATTTATAAATACAAGAATCCTCCATGTGCAACAGACCAATATTGACTCACAGGTGAATTATTTTCAAGTATTAAGATACTAATCAATTCAATTTTATTTACCCCTAAAAAGAAGGAAATTTTAAAATTTTTAAACCAACACAAAATATATAAAATGCATCACAATAATTGCAAAAAGAGGAATGTTTACATATATCATTTATTGATATTAATATGAAATCTGAAAAAGATTGGTGATTGAAATCAAATACACATTAATTTACTGTGATGTTTATTTTGCCAAAACAAGAATAGAATTTGATGAAGCCTATTAATACAATTCAAAACTGAAAATAATAGTTTCCTTCACATAAACTAAACTTGTAATATATAACAGCTATTCCTTTTTTCTAAAAACAAAATTAGTTTATGTCAATATAGGCAGATATTTCTTAAAAGTAATTGCAAAGTAATATCAAAATTGGGTTTAGTTGTGAACATGAGATGTAGAGTATAGAATATTTTTATAAATAAGAAATCAAAACCAAAAATCCACAAAAGAAAATACTCATTACATACATTGCTCCTAAAAATAACATTAAAAATAATACATCAAAGATTTTTTAAATGAAAATTTTAATGCAAATATAAAACAAAGGGTTGTTATATAACATACAGAATTTACACACAAAAAAATATTCTAAGAGAAAATATTAACCTAGTAGAAAATGGAAGCTTAAAGGAAATTGTTATAAATGACAAATAGGCAGAAGAAAATATATCAAAACTTTTAAATAAAGAAATGGCACTTAAAGTAAGTGATATACCATCTTTTATGGATAACATTGAAAATGAGATTAACATTTTATAATACCCTGTTTAGAAACGATTGTGGAGAAATGGGCACTTGCATATTGTGGTGATAAGAAGGTAAATTGGCTAAATCTTTGATAGTGATTTGTCAATGTTTTTCAACATTTAAATACATATAGTCTTTAATTCTACAATTTCACTTACTAAATTTTATCTTAAAGATATATACACATAAGGGTAAAGATAAAGGATTTATATTATTTAACTAGAAACAACTGAAAATTACAATCATAAAATGACTATTTAAATATGGTACATCTTCAAAATAAAATTCAATTCATTATCTTTCACTGTGAGAATGTATCATAATTAATTAATATTCATTTTATTGAGTTATTTTCAATTAAGAAAAGTTAACTGGCAAATAGTATGTGATTTAAGTATTATGAACACAATATTTTTATTGATGCATAGAGAGAATCGGGAAGAAAATAAATATATGTATAGAACTTTAACAACCGTAGAGGTAGAATTGGAGAGGTTGCAGAGTGGAATTTTCTTTATATCTTTAGGAGTGATCAGATATGTACTTAAGGAAAATTAGTATGGGATATATTTATGGGACATATTTATAGGATACATTGGAAAATGGGACAGTTCATGTGGTGAAGATACCTGTGGAAGGCTGCTATACAAGGAAGGGAGAAGGCATGAAACATACAATTTTAATTCATATTTGGAACATCATCAGTAGTCTACTTTAAAATTAAAAATTTTGTTTTTATTTCAGGGCCCACATTTCATTTATTTTGACACACTTTTTAAAGTTCCCCTAAAATAATGAGCAAAAAAAGAAATAGAGGGCTTCCCTAGTGGCACAGTGGTTGAGAGTCCACCTGCCAATGCAGGGGACATGGGTTCGTTCTCCGGTCCGGGAAGATCCCACATGCCACGGAGTGACTGGGCCCATGGGCTGTGGCTGCTGAGCCTACGCATCCAGAGCCTGTGCTCCACAACAGGGGAGGTCACAACAGTGAGAGGCCTACGTACCACAAAAAAAAAAAAATAGATTTTTTAAATGCCTAGATCTTCAATTTTATTTGGGTTTGTAGGCATCTATATCAGGGGGAAAAAAATACTAGCTTAGCTATTAACTTTTCTCCTTGATACAAAGCTTAGCAAAAGAATATCAAGTAAGTTTACATGGGCCACTATGTATAATTTTTCCATCTCTTTGACATTCTGATCTGATTTTGACTTGTCCTTTTTACTCTCCCACCCTTCAGCTACTAAGTTCATTTTGATTATTTTCAGCTTTTTTTATTTTTAAAGTACAGCTCTTGCTGCTTTCTGCAAGCCTCTGTCAACCATATAACTCTTGAATGTGGTTTACAGCTGAATATGTATTTTTCATTTTTAAGTATCAATAATAGTCCTGTACACCACTGGTACCATGAGAATCATAAAAACAAACAAAGAAAAAAAAGGAACACTGAAAACTTTCTCCCCACATGGAAATTAACAATTAGTTCAGGCACATTTCAAAGTCATTTAGTTATTTCTTATGGTCCAAAGTCACAATGGTCACTCTTTTCCTTTGCTCATTCATTTACATAAAACAAAAACAAACAAGAAAACTAAATACTCCTCTCCCAAAACATTCATATATTAAATAAGTTTTGGATGATCATAAATAAGATGTTTAGAAAGTTTTTATTAGGCTGTTAAAATAAGGCAATTTGTGGGGGTGGAGAAAAACCCACCTGGTTCTCATTCAGATGTCAACTCCATCTCTTCAACTTCGGCCTCAGGTGTTGGGGCAAAAAGGATTGAAGAGTCCTCAGAGAGTTTTAAATGGTGTGGGGAGGAGGAATTGATCAGATGTAAATTTTAGAAAGATTAGTGTAGGTTCAGATGAAGAAATGGTCCAAATTAAAGACAGAAGAGAACAATTAGAAGAATTTTTAGTGATTTGATTGAAAAGTGGTAGCAGTCCCAATTAAGCTGATAGTCAGAAGGGTTAAGATGGGATGTTAGGGTGAAATATTAAGAAAGTAGTATGCCCCAGACTTAGTAAATGAGTGAAGGTATCATATGAGTGATAGTGAAATATTTAGGATCCTAAATTGGCTCTGTAATTAAACAGATATTGGTGCCTTTCACTGTATTAGGGAATAGAAAAAAGAAGTATGTTTGGGGTCAAGAAGATGTGTTGAATGTGTTATGTCTAAGATGCTTGAAAGTGACTTCTGTGAAGATGTCTACAAATGCAATTAAATACTAACAGAGAGAATTCTGCCACTGTATACAGATTTAGAAATAATTAGCAATTGTGTTTTATCAAAATGGTGCTGCATATGAGGACACAACAGAAATTGTGTGCACATGTTAATGATAAAACCATTTTAAAAGAAAACCCTTGGAGAAGAATCAGTAAGAAGGGAAGAAATGGTTATAAAGGTAAGAAGAGGATGAAAAGAGTACAAGCCATAAAAGTTGAATGAACTGGCAATGACAATATGACTGTTATCAGAAGAAAATGTTAAAGATGCCCCAAAAAGGGGGCAATTTAGAAGGTAGTGACAAAGTGAATGTGAGCAGTTTATTAGAAGAGAGAGAGAGAGAGAGAGAGAGAGCGAGAGAATCAGTTTGAAGAGGAAAAGAAGGGGAAAACGTGTTGACTATTACTTTGGGATTTCATGACAAACCGTGAGTCATGATAAAGGAGACATGTCAAAAGCTAGATGCAGATACAGTAGTATGCGCAACACAGTAGCTAATAAATATGCACTAGTAGAAAGAGGGGGTGACTTTCAAGTTGGACATCAGAGATCAGCTGCTCTTGAGGAAGAAAGAGGCATCCAGAGGGCAATTGTCAGAGAAAGACAAGGAAGTAGAGATGACACTTCTGGGTTTGAAAGATAGTGACAGACATGCCTTGCAGACTGCCTCAGAGAGTAAGAGTTAATATGTACTTAAAGGTCAGAGGAAATGACTGTAGAAAACTTTAAAATCTCTATAATGGAGATTAGAAAAAATGATGTGAAAAATTAGAATTCTGATGATGAAAAAATTTTTCATGCCATTTTTCTGAAAATATTGGTTTAAGAACTAAAATTACTCAAAAATATCACATTATACTAAAATGTTTACCAGTCGTTCTTTTACTACAACCATATGTTAAAAGTACTTTTGTTATTTGCTTCACTTTTTAATGGATTAAATTGTTCAAAATATCACTATTACGCTTTTGGGCCTTTTAGTCATCACATAATTGCTATGTACTCTCTTCCAGCTGTATATTAACATAAACATGCAAGTATTATTTTCACAAATAATGCATGCCAAAACCAAAACTTTGATTTGATAGGAAAAAAATGACAAAAATGTTTTAGGGCTTCCCTGGTGGTGCAGTGGTTGAGAGTCCGCCTGCCAATGCATGGGACACAGGTTCGTGTCCCGGTCTCGGAAGATCCCACGTACCATGGAGTGACTAGGCCCGTGAGCCATGGCCACTGAACCTGCGCGTCCGGAGCCTGTGCTCTGCAACGGGAGAGGCCACAACAGTGAGAGGCCCGTGTACCGGAAGAAAAAATTTAAAAAAAAGCTTTAGAGCTATGTACAGTTCACAGGATTTGATAGTTATTTGCACTTTTTCATTAAAGACCCCAATTTAAACCTGAATATTTAGCTGCAGTTTAAAACATTTGCTAACTAAAATATTTAAATCTAAGATTTAAATTAGATAAAATTGATATGAAAAATTGAGCTACAGCTTGACCAGTTTACCTCAGTTATCATGGAATGCAGTTTTAGTACTTTTTTAGATCTTACAGACTCCCCATGGTAATGCATTTCTAGGGCTAGAAACAGACAAGTGTCCAATGGGTTATCACCTGGACTCCTCAAGATGTCACAAGTAGTCACTTTCTCAATTTTACATAGGCTCATATCTCTTTCTGTTTCATTCCAGTGCACATATAATCAGCTTGGTTTCTTCTCTTTTGGTAGACAGGATCTTATCTTCAGCCACTCTTCTGCCTCTGAAAAAACAAATTACAGTAGCACAGTTAAAGGTAAACTTAGTTACTACTCTTCTTAATCCCCAAGGGTAAATATATTTACAGTACTACTTTATGAATTTTAAATCTAAGTCCCTAGGGGAAAGCCAAGAGAGGAGGAGTAAATAAATTATGGATAATAAGCAACAATTATTGTACCCTCTTTTGTGTGCCAGTCATTTCACATGCTCATGCAAACTTCACCACCACCTGTGGGGCAGGTACTTTTTAAATACTAATTTCGCAATAAATCACAAGCAGGAAAAATAAAAAGAAAAACTTGGACATATCATGCTGAAATTGAATAACTATGTCAAGGGGAACATAAACGACCTAAGATAAATAAAAGATACCCTGTATTCAAGGATTGGAAGCTTCAGTATTGTAAAAATGCAAAATCCTCCCTAAATTGATCTATAGATTTAATTCAAGCCCAATCAAATTTCAAACAGGTTTTTTGGCAGGACATGACAGACTGATTGATATTCAAAGGGCTAAGAATAATGGAAGTAATTTTGGAGAAGAACAAAGTTGAAGGATTTATATAGCTAACTATAAAGGCTTATTTTAAAGCTACTAATTAAGAGTGTATGGTTTTAATGTGAAGAGAGACTAAATTCCTGTGAATACAATAGAATCTACAGATCCACAAACATAGTTATGGTGTATTTATGATCCACACTTGATTAATGACAAAAGTGCCACTGAAAAATAGTGGAGGGAAGTAATATCTTTTTATCTAATACTGCTAGTTATTTTGGACAACATTATGGAAAAGTATGAATCTAGACTACCATTTCACAGCACATACACACACCCACACACACTCACACACACACATTCCAGATGGCTTGTAGTCTTTAATATGAAAAGGCAAACACTAAAGCTTCTAGGAGATCATGTAGGAGAATATCCTAATGACATAAGACACAAAAAACATAAGCCAAAAAGGAAAATTGACAGATTGGACTTCATTAAAATAAATAAATCACATTCATCAAAAGCTAGATGTGGGGGCTTCCCTGGTAGCACAGTGGTTGAGAGGCCACCGGCCAATGCAGCGGACATGGCTTCGTGCCCTGGTCTGGGAAGATCCCACATGCTGTGGAGCAGCTGGGCCTGTGAGCCATGGCTGCTGAGCCTGCGCGTCCGGAGCCTGTGCTCCATTTCTTATCATTGGTGGATTTGTTTCTTGGTTTGGTTGCTCTTTTCTTTATTTCTTATTCATTTTTTTAATTTTTTTTTTTACTTTAATACTATATATATATATATTTTTTGCGGTATGCGGGCCTCTCACTGTTGTGGCCTCTCCTGTTACGGAGCACAGGTTCCGGACGCTCAGGCTCAGCGGCCATGGCTCACGGGCCCAGCCGCTCCGCGGCATGTGGGATCTTCCCAGACCGGGGAACGAACCTGTGTGCCCTGCATCGGCAGGTGGACTCTCAACCACCGCACCACCAGGGAAGCCCAATACTATATTTTTAATAGCTTTATTTTATTATTTTTTCTTTCTTTATTTTCTCCCTTTTCTTCTGAGCCGTGTGGCTGACAGGGTCTTGGCACTCCATCCAGGAGTTAGACCTAAGACTTGGTGGTGGGTGAGCTGAAGTCAGGACATTGGACCACCAGAGACCTATCAGCCCCATGTAATATCAATTGGTGAGAGCTCTTCCAGTGACCTCCATCTCAATGAAAAGACCCAGCTCCACTCAATGCCCAGCAAGCTCCAGTGCTGAACACCCTATGAAAAACCACTAGCAAGACAGTAACACAAAACCATTCATTAGCAGAGATGATGCCTAAAATCATAATAAGTTCACAGACACCCCAAAATACACCACCGGACACATTCCAGCCCACTAGAAAGACAAGATCCAGCCTCATCCACAGAACACACTCACCAGTCCTCTCCACCAGGAAACCTACACAATCCACTGAACAAAACTTACTCACTGCAGGCAGAAACCAAAAACAATGGGAGCTAAGAGCCTGCAGACTGCAAAAAGGAGACCCCAAACACAGTAAGTTAAGCAAAATGAGAAAACAGAAACACACAGCAGTTGGCAGAGCAAAGTAAAAACCCACCAGACCAAACAAATGAAGAGGAAATAGGCAGTCCACCTGAAAAATAATTCAGAATAATGATAGTAAACATGAGGCCAAAACTTAGAAATAGAATCGAGAAAATACAAGAAATGATTAACATGGACCTAGAAGAACTAAAGAGCAAACAAACAATGATGAACAACACAATAAATGAAATTAAAAATTCTCCAGACGGATTCAATAGCAGAATAATGGAGGCAGAAGAACGGAAAAGTGACCTGGAAGATAAAATAGTGGAAATAATTAATGCAGAGCAGAATAAAGAAAAAACAATGAAAAGACTTGAGGAGAGTTTCAGAGACCTCTGGGACAACATTAATGACACCAACATTTGAATTATAGGAGTCCCAGAAGAAGAAAAGAAAAGGAAGGGAACAGGGCTTCCCTGGTGGTGCAGAGGTTGAGAGTCTGCCTGCTGATGCAGGGGAATTGGGTTTGTGCCCTGGTCTGAGAGGATCCCGCATTCCGTGGAGTGGCTGGGCCCATGAGCCATGGCCACTGGGCCTGCACATCCAGGGCCTGTGCTCTGCAGTGAGAGAGGCCACAACAGTGAGAGACCTGTGTACCACAAAAAAAAAAAAAAAAAAGGGGACTGAGAAAATATTTGAAGAAATTATAGTTGAAAACTTCCCTAATATTGGAAAGGAAATAGTCAGTCAAGTTCAGGAAGTGCAGATAGTCCTATACAGGATAAATGCAAGGAGAAACACACCAAGTCACATATTAATCAAACTATCAAAAATCAAATACAAAGAAAAAATATTAAAGCAGTAATAGAAAAGCAACAAATAACATACAAGGGAATATCCATAAGGTTAACAGATGATCTTTCAGCTGAAACTCTGCAAGCCAGATGGAAGTGGCAGGATATATTTAAAGTAATGAAAGGGGAAAAAAAACTACAATCAAGATTACTCTACCCAGCAAGGATCTCATTCAGATTTGACAGAGAAATTAAAACATTCACAGACAAGCAAAAGCTAAGAGAATTCAGCACCACCAAACCTGCCTTACAACAAAAGCTAAAGGAACTTCTTTAGGCAGGAAACACAAGAGAAGGAAAAGACCTACAAAAGCAAACCCAAAACAATTAAGAAAATTGTAATAACATAATAATTACCTTAAATGTAAATGGATAAAATGATCCACCCAAAACATATAGATTGCCTGAATGCATACAAAAACAAAACCTGTATATATGCTTTCTACAAGAGACTCATTCCAGACCTAGGAACACATACTGACTGAAAATGAGGGGATGGAAAAAGATATTTCATGCAAATGGAAATCAAAAGAAAGCTGGAGTAAGAATTATCATATCAGAAAAATACTCTTTAAATAAAAGACTACTACAATAGATAAAGAAGGACACTACATAATGATCAAGGGATCAATCCAAGAAGTAGATATAACAATTGTAAATATGCACCCAACGTAGGAGCACAACAGTACATAAAGCAAAAGCTAACAGCCATAAAAGGGGAAATAGACAGTAACATAATAATACGAGGGGACTTTAACATCCCCCTTTCACCAATGGAATGATCATCCAAAATGAAAATAAATAAAGAAACACAAGCTTTAAGTGACACATTAAACAAGATAGACTTAATGGATATTTATAGGACATTTCATCCAAAAACAACAGAATATACTTTCTTCTCAATTGCTCAAGGAACATTTTTCTAAGATAGATCATATCTTGGGTCACAAATCAAGCCTTGGTAAATTTAAGAAAATTGAATTTGTATCAACTATCTTTTCTGACCACAATGCTATGAGAGTAGATATCAATTACAGGAAAAAAAAAAAACAATAAAAAATGCAAACACATGGAGGATAAACAATAAGCTACTAAATAATCAAGAGATCAGTGAAGGAATCAAAGAGGAAATCAAAAACTACCTAGAAACAAATGACACTGAAACACAACAACCCAAAACCTATGGGATGCAACAAAAGCAATTTTAAGAGGGAAGTTTATAGCAATACAGTCCTATCTCAAGAAACAAGAAAAATCTCAAATAAACAACTTAACCTTAGACCTAAACCAATTAGGAAAGAAGAACAAAAAACCTCAAAGTTAGAAGAAGGAAAGAAATCATAAAGATCAGATCAGAAATAAATGAAAAAGAAATGAACGACCCAGGAGAAAAGATCAATAAAATTAAAAGCTGGTTCTTTAAGACAAAAGAAATTGATAAACTATTAGCCAGACTCATCATGAAATAAAAAGACTCAAATCAACAGAATTAGAAATGAAAAATGAGAAGTAACAACTGACACTGCAGGAATGCAAAGGATAATGAAATATTACTACAACCAACTATAAGCCAATAAAATGGACAACCTGGAAGAAATGGACAAATTCTTAGAAAAACACAACTTTCCAAGACTGAACCAAGAAGAAATAGAAAATATAAACAGACAAAACACAAGCACTGAGATTAAAACTGTGATTATAAATCTTCCAACAAACAAACGCCCAGGACCAGATGGATTCACAGGTGAATTCTATTAAACATTTAGAAAATAGCTAACACTTAACCTTTCCAAACTCTTCCAAGATATAGCAGAGGGAGGAACACTCCCAAATGCATTCTACAAGGCCTCCATCACCCTGATATGAAAACCACACAAAGATACAAAAAAAGAAAACTACAGACCAATATCACTAATGAACATCTATGCTAAACTCCTCGACAAAATATTAGCAAACAGAATCCAACAGCACATTAAAAGTATCATACACCATGATCAGTGGGGTTTGTTTTAGGAATGTAAGGATTCTTCAATATCTGTAAATCAAACAATGTGATGAATGATATTAACAAACTGAAGAATAAAACCATATGATCATCTCAATAAATGCAGAACTTTCAACAAAATCAACACGCATTTATGATAAAAACTGTCCAGAAACTAGGCATAGAGGTAACTTATCTCAACTTAATAAAGGCCATATATGACAAACCCACAGCCAATATTATTCTCAATAGTGAAAAAGAGAAACCATTTCAACTAAGATCATGGACAAGACAAGGTTGCCCAGTCTTCTCACTATTATTCAACATAGATTTGGAAGTTTTATCCACAGCAATCAGAGAAGAAAAATAAATAAAAGGAATCCAAATTGGCAAAGAAGAAGTATATCTGTCACTATTTGTAGATGACATGATAATATACATAGAGAATCCTAAAGATGCTACCAGAAAACTGCTAGAGGTAATCAATGATTCTGGTAAATTATCAGGATTCAAAATTAAGGCAAAGTAATCTCTTGCATTCCTATACACTAATGATGAAAAATCTGAAAGAGAAATTAAGGAAACACTCCCATTGACCATTGCAACAAAAAGAATAAAATATCTAGGAATAAACCTACATAAGGAGACAAGATACCCGTATGAAGAAAAGCATAAGACACTGATGAAAGAAATTAAAATGATACAAACAAATGGAGAGATATACCATGTTCTTGGATTGGAATAATGAACATTGTGAAAATGACTATATTATGCAAAGCAATCTACAGATTCAATGCAATCCCTATCAATGTACCAATGGTAATTTTCACAGAACTAAAACAAGAAATTTCACAATTTGTATGGAAACACAAAAGACACTCAATAGCAAAAGCAATCTTGAGAAAGAAAACTGGAGCTGGAGGAATCAGGATCCCTGACTTCAGACTATATTACAAAGCTACAGCAATCAAGACAGTATAGTACTGGTCCCAAAACAGAAAGATATATCAATGGAACAGGATAGAAAACCCAGAGAAAAACCCACACACATATGGTCACCTTATCTTTGATAAAGGAGGCAAGAATATACAATGGAGAAAAGACAGACAGCCTCTTCAATAAGTGGTGCTGGGAAAACTGGTCAGCTACATATAAAAGAATGAAAATAGAACACTTCCTAACACCATACACAAAAATAAACTCAAAATGGATTAAAGTCCTAAATGTAAGACCAGAGACTCTAAAATTCTTAGAGGAAAACTTCGGCAGAACACTCTATGACATAAATCACAGCAAGATCCTATTTGACCCACCTGCTGGAGAAATTGAAATAAAAACAAAAATAAACAAATGGGACCTAATGAAACTTCAAAGCTTTTGCACAGCAAAGAAAACCATAAACAAGACAAAAAGACAACCATCAGAATGGGAGAAAATTTGTGCCAATGAAGCAACTGACAAATGATTAATCTCCAAAATATAGAGACTGATCATGCAGCTCAATATCAAAAAACAAACAACCCAAACAAAAATGGGAAGAAGACCTAAATAGATATTTCTTCACAAACATATACAGATTGCCAAGCAACAGATGAAAGAAAGCTCAACATCACTAATAATTAGAGAAATGCAAATCAATACTACTTTAGGTTATCACCTCACACGGGTCAGAATGGCCATCATTAGAAATCTACAAACGATAAATGCTGGAGAGAGTGTGGAGAAAAGGGAACTCTCCTTCACTGTTGGTGGGAAAGTAAATTGATACAACCACTCTGGAGAACAATATGGTGGTTCTTTATAAAACTAAAAATAGAAAACTAACATATGATCCAGCAATCCCACTACTGGGCATATACCCTGAGAAAACCATAATTCAAAGAGAGTCACGTACCACAATGTTCATTGCAGCACTATTTACAATAGCCAGGACATGGAAGCAACCTAGGAGTCCATCAACATATAAGTGGATAAAGTAGATGAGGAACATATATAGAATGGAATATTACTCAGCCATAAACAGAAAGGAAATTTAGTTTTTTGTAGTGAGTTGGATGGACCTACAGCTGATCATATAGAGTGAAGTAAGTCAGAAAGAGAAAAAAAAATACCATCTGCTAACACATATATATGGAATCTAAAAAGAAGAAAACTGTGCTGAAGAACCTAAAGACAGGACAGGAATAAAGATGCAGACAAAGAGAAAGGATGTAAGGACACAGGGATGGGGAACGGTAAGCTGGGGTGAAGTGAGAGAGTGACATTGACATATTTACACTCCAAAATGTAAAACAGATAGCTAGTGGGAAGCAGCCACATAGCACAGGGAGATCAGCTCTGTGTTTCGTGACCACCTAGAGGAGTGAGATAGGGATGGTGGGAGGGAGATGCAAGAGGGAGGTGATATGAATATATATGTATAGATACCACTGATTAACTTTGTTATACAGCAGAAACTAACACAATATTGTAAAGCAATTATACTCCAATAAAGTTGTTTAAAAAATGATAGACATGTACATAAAGACTATACACTTACAGTATATATGCTGTTCTGTATATGTGTAATATTTTATAATAAAAGTTAAAATTAACTTTAAAATAAATAAATAAATTCCAGTTTTTCAACTGAGAAAAGTGAGTTTTGGGGAAGACACTTGCTCAAAGCTAGAGAGAAGTCGTTGAACTGTGATTCCAACCTGTGATATCTGATTTGAATACCCCAAATATTAACTTCGAGATCATTAGACATCAATAAAAATTAAACATTTAAAAAAATCTTACTTAGCTCTTACAGATATGCTTTATAACTACCTCTGATGCGGTAACAATAAATCCATGGCTTGAAACATACCATCCTTTGAATATTCCCTTATGTTATATAAAATCCTAAAGATGAAAATGAATTACTGCATGCCTCGAAGATTTCAAATTGTAATAACTTATTCCTTAGTCTCTCTAATACTTTTACTTTCAGGGTAAAGTTGCCCATAGTTTTGCACAGAGGCAATTTCACCCTCATTCCACTAAACCAAGAATACTCAGTAAAATTCAGAGGATACCATTGGATACTGACTCTCATTATTTTCTCAGTCACCGTAAAGCAGATGAAACATATTGTTACTATTATTATATGTAGGTCATAAATTTGCTTAAGCCCCTTGATATTAAAATATCTTAATAGCAGAGAATTGGCTGTAATTTTTTTCTCCATAATTGAGAAAGATTTACTTAAATCAATTTTACATCATTGTTCGGTCGGAGCGCAGGGAGAGGACTGGCTGCGTGAACACAGCCTGAAGGGGTTAGTGCACCACAGCTAGCCAGGAGGGAGTCCAGGAAAATATCTGGACCTGCCAAAGAGGCAGGAGACTTTTTCTTCCCACTTTGTTTCCTGGTGCGAGAGAAGGGATTAAGAGAGCTGCTTAAAGGAGCTCCAGAGACGGGCGTGAGCCGCGGCTAACAGCGTGCACCCCAGAGACTGGCATGAGACGCTAAGGCTGTTGCTGCCACAAGCAAGAAGCCCATGTGAGAGCTGAGGTCACTTTCCACACCTCCCTTCTGGGGAGCCTGGGCAGCCCACCACTGCCAGGGACCCGGGGTCCAGGGACAACTTCCCTGGGAGAACGCACGGTGCACCTCAGGCTGGTGCAACGTCCTGCTGGCCTCTGCCGCCGCAGGCTAGCCCCGCATCCGCACCCCGCCCTCCCCCCGGCCTGAGTGAGCCAGAGCCCCCAAAGCAGCTGGTCCTTTAACCCTGTCCTGTCTGAGTGAAGAACAGATGCCCTCGAGTGACCTACATGCAGAGGCAGGGCCAAATCCAAAGCTGAGCCCCTGGGAGCTCTGCGAACAAAGAAGAGAAAAGGAAATCTCTCCCAGCAGCCTCAGAAGCAGTGGATTAAATCTCTACAATCAATTTGATGTACCCTGCATCTGTGCAATACATGAATAGACAACGAATCATCCCAAATAGAGGAGGTGGACTTTGAGAGCAATATTTATTATTTTATCCCATTTTCCTCTTTCTGTGAGTGTGTGTGTATGCTTCTGTGTGAGATTTTGTCTGTATAGCTTTGTTTTCACCATTTGTCCTAGGGTTCTATCCACCCTTTTTTTTTCTTTTTTTAAAAAAAAATTTCTTAATAATTATTTTTTATTTTAATACTTTATTTTATTTTATCTTCTTCCTTCCTTCCTTTCTTCTTCTTTCTTTCTTTCTTTCTTTCTTTCTTTCTTTCTTTCTTTCTTCCTTCCTTTCTTTCGTTCTTTCTTTCTTTCTTCCTTTCTTTCTTTCTTTCTACTTTTTCTCCCTTTTATTCTGAGCCGTGTTTATGAAAGGCTTTTGATGCTGCAGCCAGGAGTCAGTGCTGTGCCTCTGAGGTTGGAGAGCCAATTTCAGGACACTGGTCCACAAGAGACCTCCCAGCTGAACATAATATCAAATGGCAAAAATCTCCCAGAGACCTCCATCTCAACACCAGCACCCGCCTTCACTCAGTGACCAGCAAGCTATCATAATGGATATCCTATGCCAAACAACTAGCAAGACAGGAACACAACCCCACCCATTAGCAGAGAGGATGCCTAAAATTATAATAAGTCCACAGGTACCCCAAAACACACCACAAGACATGGACTTGCCAACCAGAAAGACAAGATCCAGTCTCATCCACCACAACAAAGGCACTAGTCCCCTCAACCAGTCCCACTGAACCAACTTTAGCCACTGGGGACAGACACCAAAATCAACAGGAACTATGAACCTTCAGCCTTCAAAAAGGAGACCCCACAGACAGTAAGGTAAGCAAAATGAGAAGACAGAAAAACACAAAGAAGATGAAGGAGCAAGATAAAAACCCACCAGACCTAACAAATGAAGAGGAAATAGGCAGTCTACTTGAAAAAAGAATTCAAAATAATGATAGTAAAGATGATCCAAAATCTTGGAAATAGAATAGACAAAATGCAAGAAACATTTAACAAGGAAGTAGAAGAACTAAAGATGAAACAAGCAATGATGAACAACACAATAAATGAAATTTAAAATACTTTAGATGGGATCAATAGCAGAATAACTGAGGCAGAAGAACAGATAAGTGACCTGGAAGATAAAATAGTGGAAGTAACTACTGCAGAGCAGAATAAAGAAAAAAGAATGAAAAGAACTGAGGACAGTCTCAGAGACCTTTGGGACAACATTAAACACAACAACATTCAAATTATAGGGGTTCCAGAAAAAGAAGAAAAAAAGAAAGGGACTGAGAAAATATTTGAAGAGATTATAGTTGAAAACCTCCCTAATATGGGAAAGGAAATAGTGAATCAAGTCCAGGAAGCACGGATAGTCCCATACAGGATAAATCCAAGGAGAAATATGCCAAGACACATATTAACCAAACTGTCAAAAATTAAATACAAACAAAATATATTGAAAGCAGCAAGGGAAAAACAACAAATATCACACAAGGGAAGCCCCATAAGGTGAACAGCTGATCTTTCAGCAGAAACAAGACAAGCCAGAAGGGAGTGGCAGGACATATTTAAAGTGATGAAGGAGAAAAATCTACAACCAAGATTACTCTACTCAGCAAGGATCTCATTCAGATCTGATGGAGAAATTAAAACCTTTACAGACAAGCAAAAGATGAGAGAGTTCAGCACCACCAAACCAGCTTTAACACAAATGCTAAAGGAACTTCTCTAGGCAAGAAACACAAGAGAAGGAAAAGAGCTACAATAACAAAACCAAAACATTTAAGAAAATGGGTATAGGAACATACATATCGATAATTACCTTAAATGTAAATGGATTAAATGCTCCCACCAAAAGACACAGACTGGCTGATTAGATAAAAAAAACAACACCCATATATATGCTGTCTACAAGAGACCCACTTCAGACCTAGAGACATATACAGACTGAAAGGAAGGGGATGGAAAAAGATATTCCATGCAAATGGAAACCAAATATAGCTGGAGTAGCAATTCTCATATCAGACAAAATAGACTTTAAAATAAAGACTATTAGAAGAGACAAAGAAGGACACTACATAATGATCAAGGGATCGATCCAAGAAGAAGATATAACAATTGTAAATATTTATGCACCCAACAAAGGAGCACCTCAATACATAAGGCAAATACTAACAGCCATAAAAGGGGAAATCGACAGTAACATATTCATAGTAGGGGACTTTAACACCGCACTTTCACCAATGAACAGATCATCCAAAATGAAAATAAATAAGGAAACAAGCTTTAAATGATACATTAAACAAGATGGAGTTAATTG
This sequence comes from Lipotes vexillifer, assembly GCF_000442215.2. Lineage (NCBI taxonomy): Eukaryota > Metazoa > Chordata > Mammalia > Artiodactyla > Lipotidae > Lipotes > Lipotes vexillifer. The sequence continues at coordinate 356,051 of NW_006794736.1, forward strand.
ATATTTATAGGACATTCCATCCAAAAACAATAGAATACACGTGTTTTTCAAGTGCTCATGGAATATTTTCTAGGATAGATCATATCTTGGGTCACAAATCAAGGCTTCGTAAATTTAAGAAAATTGATATTGTATCAAGTATATTTTCTGACCACAATGCTATGAGACTAGATATCAATTATAGGAAAAGATCAGTAAAAAATACAAACACATGGAGGCTAAACAATACATTAATTAATAAAGAAGTGACCACAGAAGGAATCAAAGAGGAAATCAAAAGACACCTAGAAACAAATGACAATGGAGACATGATGACCCAAAATCTATGGGATGCAGCAAAAGCAGTTCTAAGAGGGAAGTTTATAGCAGTACAATCCTACCTTAAGGAACAGGAAACATCTTGAATAAACAAACTAACCTTGCACCTAAAGCAATTAGAGAAAGAAGAACAGAAAAAACCCAAAGTTAACAGAGTGAAAGAAATCATATAGATCAGATCAGAAATAAATGAAAAAGAAATGAAGAGGGCTTCCGTGGTGGTGTAATGGTTGAGCGTCCACCCGCCGATGCAGGGGATGTGGGTTTGTGCCCTGGTCTGGGAAGATACACCATGCCATGGAGCAGCTTGGCTCATAAGCCATGGCCACTGAGCCTGCGTGTCCAGAGCCTGTGCTCCGCAACAGGAGAGGCCACAAGAATGAAGGGCCTGCGTACCTCAAAAAAAAAAAAAAAAAAGAAAAAGAAGAAGAAATGAAGGAAATGATAGCAAAGATCAATAAAACTAAAAGTTGGTTATTTGAGAAGATAAGCAAAATTGATAAACCATTGGCCATACTCATTAATAAAAAAGGGAGAAGACTCAAATCAATAGAATTAGAAATGAAAAAGGAGAAGTAACAGCTGACACAACAGAAATACAAAAGATCATGAGAGATTACTAGAAACAACTCTAGGCCTATAAAATGGACGACCTGGAAGAAATGGACAAATTCTTAGAAATGCACAATGTGCCAAGACTGAATCAGGAAGAAATAGAAAATATGAACAGACCAATCACAAGCACTGAAATTGAAACTGTGATTAAAATTCTTCCAACAAACAAAAGCCCAGGACCAGATGGCTTCACAGGTGAATTCTATAAAACATTTAGAGAAGAACTAACACCTGTCCTTCTTAAACTCTTCCAAAATATAGCAGAGGGAGGAACACTCCCAAACTCACTCTACAATGCCACCATCACCCTGATACCAAAACCAGACAAGGATGTCACAAAGAAAGAAAACTACACACCGATATCACTGATGAACATAGATGCAAAAAACCTCAACAAAATACTAGCAAACAGAATCCAACAGCACATTAAAACGATTATACACCATGATCAAGTGGGGTTTATTTCAGGAATGCAAGGATTCTTCAATATATGCAAATCAATAAACGTGATGCACCATATTAACAAATTGAAGGAGAAAAAACATATGATCATCTCAATAGATGCAGAGAAAGCTTTCAACAAAATTCATCAACAATTTATAATAAAATCCCTGCAGAAAGTAGGCATAGAGGAAACTTTCTTCAACATAATAAAGGCCATATATGACAAACCCATAGTCAACATCCTTTTCAATGGTAAAAACGGAAACCATTTCCAATAAGATCAGCAAGAAGACAAGGTTGCCCCCTCTCACCACTATTATTCAATGTAGTTTTGGAAGTTTAGCCACAACAATCAGAGATGAAAAGGATACAAAAGGAATAGAAATCAGAAAAGAAGTAAAGCTGTCACTGTTTGCACATGGCATGATAATATACATAGAGAATCCTACAGGTGCTACCAGAAAGCTACTAGAGCTAATCAATGATTTTGGTAAAGTAGTAGGATTCAAAATTAATATACAGTAATCTCTTGTATTCCTATACACTAATGAAAAATCTGAAAGTGAAATGAAGGAAACCATCCCATTTACCATTGCAAGAAAACTAGTAAAATACCTAGGAATAAACCTACCTAAGGAGACAAAAATCCTGTATGCAGAAAGATATAAGACACTGGTGAAAGAAATTAAAATGTGACAAACAGATGGAGAGATATACCATGTTCTTGGATTGGAAGAATCAATATTGTAAAATAATTATACTACTCAAAGCAATCTACAGATTCAATGTAATCCTTATCAAACTACCAATGGCATTTTTCACAGAACTAGAACAAAAAATTTCACAATTTGTAAGGAAACATAGAAGACCCCAAATATTCAAATCACTCTTGAGAAAGAAAAATGGAGCTGCCGGAATCAGGCCCCCAGACTTCAGACTATACTACAAAGCTATAGTAATCAAGACAGTATCCTACTGGCACAAAAACAGAAATATACATCAATGGAACAGGATAGAAAGCCCAGCGATAAACCCATGCACATATGGACACCTTATCTTTGATAAAGGAGGAAAGAATATACAATGGAGAAAAGACAGCCTCTTCAATAAGTGGTGCTGGGCAAACTGAACAGCTACAAGTAAAAGAATGAAATTAGAACACTCCCTAACACCATACACAATAATAAACTCAAAATGGATTAAAGATGTAAATGTAAGGTCAGACACTATAAAACGTTTTGAGGAAAACTTAGACGAACACTCTATGACATGAATCACAGCAAGATCCTTTTGACCCACCTCCTAGAGAAATGAAAATAAAAACAAAAATAAACAAATGGTCTACATGACTTTACATGTAGAGATAGAAGATGATGCTTGTAGCGATTGAAGACTATACACGTAGACATAGAATAGTATACAACTAGAGATAGAAGACTTTACAAGGAGAGATAGAAGAGTACACTCCTAGAAATAGAAGATTATACTTTTAGAGATCAAAGACTATACTGTTACAGAAAAAAGATTGTACTTCTAGAGATAGAAGACTTTACACCTAGAGTTAGAAGACTATACAACTAGAGATAAAAGTCTTTAATCCTAGAGGTAGAAGAGTATACTCCTATAGACAGAAGACTGTACAACTAGAGATAGAAGACCTTACAACTAGAGATAGAAGATTATCCTTTTAGAGATTGAACACTATACAGCTAGAGATAGAAGATTATACTTTAGAGATTGAAGACTATACAGTTACAGATAAAAGATTGTACTTCTAGAGATAGAAGACTTTACACCTTGAATTAGAAGACTCTACAAATAGAGATGAAAGACTTTACCCCTAGAGATAGACGAGTATACTCCTAGAGGTAGAAGACTATACAACTAGAGACAGAAGAATTTAAGCGTAGAGATAATACAGTATACTTGTAGAGGCATAAGACATTACACTTAGAGATAGAAGATTATAGTTCTAGAGATAGAAGACTACATAGAAAATTATACAACTAGAGATAGTAGACTTTACACCTAGACATAGAAGAGTATACTCCTAGAGATAGAAGACTATATAACTAGAGTCAGAAAAATTTACACGTAGAGATAGTAGAGTACACTCATAGAGATACAAGCCATTACACTCAGAGATAGAAGATTATACTTCTAGAGACAGAAGACTACAGACATAGAAAACTATACAACTAGAGATAGAGATTTTACACCTGGGCATAGAAGAGTATACTCCTAGAGATAGAAGACTACACAACTATTATAGAAGACTTTACAACTAGAGATAGGTGATTATCGTTTTAGAGATTGAAGGCAATACAGCTACAGATAGAAGATTATACTTCTAGAGATAGAAGATTTACAACTAGAGTTAGAAGACTATACAACTAGAGATAAAAAACTTTACCCCTAGAGATAGAAGAGTATACTCTTAGAGATAGAAGACTATACAACAAGAGACAGAACAATGTACACGTAGAGATAGTAGAGTGTACTCGTAGAGATACAAGACATTACACTTAGAGATGGAAGATTGTACTTCTACAGATAGAAGACTACAGACATAGAAAACTATACAACTAAGAATAGAAGACTTTTCACCTAGACATAGAAGAGTATACTCCTAGAGACAGAAGACTATACAACTAGAGATAGAAGACTTTACAGCTAGACATAGAAGATTATGCTTTTAGAGATTGAAGTCTTTACAGCAAGAGATAGAAGATGTACAACTAGAGTTAGAAGACTATGCAACTGGAGATAAAAGACTATACCCCTAGAGATAAAAGAGTATACTCCTAGAGACAGAAGACTATACAACTAGAGACAGAAGAATTTACACGGAGAAATAGTAGAGTATACTCGTATAGATACAAGCCATTACACTTAGAGATAGAAGATTGTACTTCTAGAGATAGAAGACTACACTTAGAAAACTATACAACTAGTGATAGAAGACTTTACACATAGACATAAAAGAGGATACTGCTAGAGATGAAAGACTACACAATTAGAGATAGAAGACTTTACAAATAGAGATAGAAGATGATGCTTTTAGAGATTGAAGACTATACATGTAGACATAGAAGAGTATACAACTAGAAATAGAAGACTTTACACAGAGAGATAGAAGAGTATACTCCTAGAGACAGAAGACTACAGACATAGAAAACTATACAACTAGAGATAGAAGATTTTACAGCTAGACATAGAAGAGCAGACTCCTACAGATAGAAGACTATACAACTAGAGATAGAAGACTTTACACCCGGAGGTAGAAGAGTATACACTTCGAGACAGAAGATTATACAACTAGAGATAGACAACTTTACACCTAGAGATAGAAGATTATACTTTTAGAGGTCGAAGACTATACAGTTACAGAAAAAAGATTGTACTTCAAGAGATTGAAGACTTTACACCTAGAGTTAGAAAACTATACAACTACAGATAAAAGACTTTAATCCTAGAAGTAGAAGAGTATACTCCTACAGACAGAAGACTGTACAGCTAGAGATAGAAGATATTACAACTAGAGATAGAAGATTATCCTTTTAGAGATTGAACACTATACAGCTAGTGATAGAAGATTATATTTCTAGAAATAGAAGATTTACAACTAGAGTTAGAAGACTATACAACTACAGATAAAAGACTTTAATCCTAGAGGTAAAAAGTATACTCTTAGAGACAGAACACTATAGAACTAGAGATAAATGACTTTACATATAGAGATAGAAGATGATGCTTGTAGCGATTGAAGACTATACACGTAGACATAGAATAGTATACAACTAGAGATAGAAGACTTTACAAGGAGAGATAGAAGAGTATACTCCTAGAGATAGAAGACTCTACAACTAGTGACAGAAGAATTTACACGTAGAGATAGTAGAGTATACTCGTAGAGATACAAGACATTACACTTAGAGATCGAAGGTTATACTTCTAGAGATATAAGAAAAAAAAACAAAAAAAACAAAAAAAACAAATGGGACCTAATGAAACTTAAAAGCTTTTGTACAGCAAAGGAAACCACAAACAAGATGAAGAGAGATCCCTCAGAATGGGAGAAAATATTTGCAAATGAAGCAACTGACAAAGGATTAATCTCCAAAATATACAAGCAGCTCATGCAGCTCAATATCAAAAAACAAACAGCTGAATCCAAAAATGGGAAGAAGTCACAAATAAACATTTCTTCAAAAAAGATATACAGATTGCCAAGGAACATGTGAAAGGGTGCTCCACATCACTAATCATTAGAGAAATGCAAATCAAAACCACAATGATATATCATCTCATACCATTCAGAATGGCCATCATCAAAAAATGTACAAACAACAGATGCTGAAGAGGATGTGGAGAAAAGGGAACTCTTCTTTACTGTTGTTGGGAATGTAAATTGATACAGCCACTATGGAGAACAGTGTGGACATTCTTTTGAAAACTAAAAATAAAGTTACCATATGATCCAGCAGTCCCATTCCTAGGCATATACCCTGATTAAACCATAATTCAAAAAGAGTCTTGTACCACAATATTCATTGCAGCACTATTTAGAATAATCAGGACATGGAAGCAACCTAGGTGTCCAATGACAGATGAATGGATAAAGAAGATGTGGCATTTATATACAATGGAATATTACTTAGCCATAAAAAGAAGTGAAACTGAGTTATTTGTAGTGAGGTGGATGGACCTAAAGTCTCTCATATAGAGTACAGTAAGTCAGAAAGAGAAAAACAAATACCATACTCTAACACATATATATCCAATCTAAAAGAGAAAAAAAAAAGGTTCTGAAGAACCTATGGACAGGACAGGAATAAAAACAGAGATAAAGAGAATGGACTTAAGGACATGGGGAGGTGGAAGGGTTAGCTGAGACGAAGTGAGAGAGTGGCATTGACATATATACACTATCAAATGTAAAACAGACAGCTAGTGGGAAGCAGCCACATAGCACAGGGAGGTCACTTTGGTGCTTTGTGACCACCTAGAGGGGTGGGATAGGGAGGGTGGGAGGGAGATGGAAGGGGACTGGGATATGGGGATATATGTATATGTATAGCTGATTTACTTTGTTATACAGCAGAAACTAACACAACATTGTAAAACAATTATACTCCAATAAAGATGGTAAAAAACAAATTGTAGATAAAATTTACAAAGCCAGCAGAAGAAGATAAATAATAATGATCAGAGTAGGAATAAATGAAATTGAGAATTAAAAAAATAGATTAATGAAACTAAAATCTAGCTCTTTGAAAAAATAAACAAAATTGACAAACATTCATCTAGACACACTAAGAATAAAGAGAGAAGGCTGTGATAAATAAACTCAGAAACAAAAGTGGAGAAGCAACAATGGATACCAGAGTAATATTATACATAGGATTAGAAGAGAATATGTTGAATGCTATATGCTAACAAATTGGAAAAATTCTTAGAATCATATAACTTTCCAAGACTGAATCATGAAGAAATAGAAAATATGAATAGACTGATCACTAGTAAAAAGACTGAAACAGTAATCAAAAACCTCCAACAAACAAAATTCTAGGACCAGTTGGCTTCATTGATGAATTCTACCAAACTTTCATAGAAGAGTTAATACCTACCCTTCCCTTCCCGCACTCTTTCAAAATTTTGAAGAGGAGGATGCTTTCAATGCTTTCTAACTCATTCTATGAGACCAAAATTACTCTAATACCAAAACCAGAAAAAGACAACACAAAATAGAAATTTACAGGCTAATATCTTTGATGAACATATGCAAAACTCTTAAATAAAATATTAGCAAAATGTTTTTTGCTATTGAATACAAAGATACATCAAAATCATCATATACCATGATCAAGTGGGATTTTTTCCAGGAATACAAGGATAGTTCAAAATCTGCAAATCAACGTGCTACACCAGATTAAAAAAATGAAGGATAAAAACTATGATTTTCTCAATACACACAGAAAAATCATTTGACAGGATTTATCAGTCATATATGATAGTAACTCTCAATAAAATACATTTAGAGGGAATATATCTAAAGATAAAAAAGCCATATATGAGAAACCCACAGGTATTATCATACTCAGTGATGAAAAACTTAAAGTATCCCTCTAAAAATCTCAAAAAAGACAAGAATGCTCACTCTTGCCACTGTTGTTCACCATAGTATTGGAACCCCTAGCCAGATCAATTACAAAAATAAATGAAAGCCATCCAAAATGGAAAGGAAGAAGTAAAAGTGTAACTATTTGCTGATGGCATGATATTAGATTTAGAAAACCTTAAAGACTTCATCAAAAAACTATTAGAAATAATAAATGAATACAGTAAAATACCAGGGTACAAAATCAACATACAAAAATCTGTTGTATTTCTATATGCTAACAATGAGCTAGCAGAAAGAGAAAAGTAAGAAAACAAACCCATTTTTAATTTCAACAAACAGAATAAAATACTTAGGAATAAGTTAAACCAGGGAAGTGCAAGACCTATACACTGAAAGCTATAAGACATTGTTGAAAAAAATTGAAGAGGACACAAATAAATGGAAAGATATTCTGTTCTCATGGATTGGAAGAATTAACTATGTTAAAATGTCCATGTTACCTAAAGCAATCAACAAATTCAATGCAATCCCTTTCAAAATCCTCAGGACATTTTTCACAGAAATAGAATGAAAAGTTATAAAATTTATAAGAACACACAAAACACCTCAAAGAGCCAAAGCAAACCTGAGAAAAAGAACAAAGCTGGAGGTTATCATAATCTCTGAAATCTGCCTCTTTATCTACTCTAGAGCTATCAGTGGTTAACCAGGGTAAGTCTTGGAGGTGGTTCTCATCAAAGAACATGAAATTCTACCTTAAGTTATCCATATTTGTTGTTTTCTCTAGGTTTGTACACATATCTACATAAGAACACAATTCTCAAAAAAATGGGAAAATAAATGTATATATAAATGTCACTTATATGTGTTTAGAAACAGCTAGGTAACCAATTTTGCATCTCTACATTTAGACTTTTTGGATGTCATCTGACTATAGCAATCTAGATATGAGGAGCAACTTGCTAAGAAGAAATGTGAGATCCTAGGGATACAAAATACAAAAAACATTCTATTGTAGAGTTTTAAAATTTAAGAATTTAACAATTTGATTTTCATATTGGAAAAAAAAGAAATAAAGTGACTAATTGAAAGTGATACTCCTAGCCAGCAAATAGTGTAGAAAGTCAGCAACCATTTTCTCAATTTAATTTACTTTCATACTTACCTATGGGTAGCGTATTCCACCAAGGCTCCCAGTCTTAATTCATGTTGTGAACTTTCTTCTAGTACTTTTTCTGTTTTCAATTAATTGTTTTAAAATTTTACCTTATTTAAATTTCTTTTGAATTCTTCCCTCTAATAGGAAGTCATTCACCATCATCCCTTTCCAATCCCACAATCATTGCTTGTTTCGCAGATTTCTTTTACTGGGATTAAACGATTCTCATTCTCCAGTTTGACCTTTAACTACATTTATCTCCATTTCTTAGGGGAGTGCTTTTATACCAGGCAAAATGTATTGAGCTACTATTAATTCCTTAGCCTTCCCCATTGTCAGTCTCCTTCCTTACACTGGTTCACTCCCATGTCTCTGGGTGTATGAGATTTTTCTGTTTATTTTGAATTTCCTGTTTCATTTCATTTCATTGACAGATAAACTTCTTAGAAAAGTGGTCAAATATCCTATTTTTGCTTTTCTTATATTCCCTTTCCCAAACTCCCATGGCTGAAATTCCCCCAAATTGAATTTTTAAATGCAAACAAATATGTTCTAATTTTTGATTCAGTGATATTTTTTTCTGGTTCTCTACGATTTCTCTCCATTTTGATTGTTTATTTTACAGTTTACTTTCCTCCACCCATAACCATTTAAGATTCTTCTTCCTCCTGCTGTGCCTAAAAAGAATGCATTACTGAGTATAAATCACGCATAAGAATTTTGAATGTTTTATTAAAGCATCATAACCCAGCTTTACGGACTGATACAGTAGTTATGAATATTTCATTGTAACAAAGACTATAGGAGTTGACATCTATTTTAGAGAACACAAGGGAGTGACTCTAATAACTTACTGAAATAAAAATAAGTAATTTTTAAACAAAACTTATTTGGTTAAAAATGGTCACTGACATGTACATGATGTAATTTTTTCTAATTAATTTTTTTTTACATTTTTATTGGAGTATAATTGCTTACAATGGTGTGTTAGTTTCTGCTTTATAACAAAGTGAGTCAGTTATATATATACATAGGTTCCAATATCTCTTCCCTCTTGCATCTCCCTCCCTCCCACCTTCCCTATCCCACCCCTCTAGGTGGTCACAAAACACCAATCTGATCTCCCTGTGTTATGCGGCTGCTTCCCATTAGCTATCTATTTTACCTTTGGTAGTGTATATATGTCCATGTCACTCTCTCACTTTGTCACAGCTTCCCCTTCCCCTTCCCCATATCCTCAAGTCCATTCTCTAGTAGGTCTGTGTCTTTATTCCTGTCTTAACCCTAGGTTCTTCATGACAATTTTTTTTCTTAAATTCCATATATATGTGTTAGCATATGGCATTTGTCTTTCTCTTTCTGACTTACTTCACTCTGTATGACAGACTCTAGGTCCATCCACCTCATTAAAAATAGCTCAATTTCATTTCTTTTTATGGCTGAGTAATATTCCATTGAATATATGTACCACATCTTCTTTATACATTCATCTGATGATGGACACTTAGGTTGTTTCTATCTCCTGCTATTGTAAATAGAGCTGCAATAAATATTTTGGTACATGACTCTTTTTGAATTATGGTTTTCTCAGGGTATATGCCCAGTAGTGGGATTGCTGGGTCATATGGTGTTTCCATACAAATTGTGAAATTTTTTGTTCTAGTTCTGTGAAAAATGCCATTGGTAGTTTCATAGGGATTGCATTGAATCTGTAGATTGCTTTGAGTAGTATGATCATTTTACAATGCTGATTCTTCCAATCCAAGAACACGGTATATCTCTCCATCTGTTTGTCACATTTTAATTTCTTTCACCAGTGTCTTATATCTTTCTGCATACAGGATTTTTGTCTCCTTAGGTAGGTTTATTCCTAGGTATCTTACTAGTTTTCTTGCAATGGTACATGGGATGGTTTCCTTCATTTCACTTTCAGATTTTTCATTAGTGTATAGGAATACAAGAGATTACTGTATATTAATTTTGAATCCTACTACTTTACCAAAATCATTGATTAGCTCTAGTAGCTTTCTGGTAGCACCTGTAGGATTCTCTATGTATATTATCATGACATGTGCAAACCGTGACAGCTTTACTTCTTTTCTAATTTCTATTCCTTTTGTATCCTTTTCATCTCTGATTGCTGTGGCTAAACTTCCAAAACTACAATGAGTAATAGTGGTGAGAGGGGACAACCTTGTCTGGTGCCTGACCTTATTGGAAATGGTTTCCATTTTTTACCATTGAAAAGGATGTTGACTATGGGTTTGTCATGTATGACCTTTATTATGTTGAGTTATATTCCCTCTATGCCTACATTCTGGAGTGTTTTTTTATCATAAACGGGTGTTGATTTTTTTCAAAAGCTTTTTCTGCATCTATTTAGATTATTATATGTTTTTTATCCTTTCACTTGTTAATATGGTGTATCACATTGATTGATTTACAGGTATTGAAGAATCCTTGTGTTCCTGGGAAAACTCCACTTGATCATGGTGTATGGTCCTTTTAATGTGTTGTTAGATTCTGTTTGCTAATACTCTGTTGAGGATTTTTGCATCTATGTTCATTAGTGATATTGGCCTGTTATTATTTTTTTTTTATAACACCTTTGTTGGTTTTCATATCAGGGTGATTGTGTCCTTGTAGAATGAGTTTGGGAGTGTTCCTCCCTCTGCTACATTTTGGAAGAGTTTGAGAAGGATAGGTGTTAGCTCTTCTCTAAATGTTTGCTAGAATTCACCTGTGAAGCAATCTGGTCCTGGGATTTTCTTTGCTGGAAAATTTTAATCACAGTTCCAATTTCAGTGCTTGTGATTGGACTGTTTATATTTTCTATTTCTTCCTGGTTCCATCTTGGAAGGTTGTGCTTTTCTAAGAATTTGTTCATTTCTTCCAGGTTGCCCATTTTATTGGCATATAGTTGCTTATAGTAATATCTCATGATTCTTTGTATTTCTGCAGTGCCAGTTGTTACTTTTCATTTCTAATTCCATTGATCTGAGTCTTTTCCCTTTATTTATTCATGAGTCTGGCTAATGGTTTATCAATTTTTTTTTTTTTTGATCTCAAGGAACCAACTTTTAGTTCTATTGATCTTTGCTACTGTGTCATTCATTTCATTTTTATTTATTTATGGTCAGATTTTTATGATTTCTTTCCTTCTGCTAACTTTGAGGTGTTTGTGTTTTTCTTCCTCTAATTGCTTTAGGTGTAAGGATAGATTCTTTATTTGATATTTTTCTTGTTTCTTCAAGTAGAATTGTATTGCTATAACTTCCCTCTTAGAACTGCTTTGGCTGTATCCCATAGGTTTTGTTTCTTTGCATTTTCATTGTCACTTTTTTCTAGGTAGTATTTGATTTCCTCTTTGGTTTCTTCAGTGATCTCTTGATTATCTTGTAGTCTGTTATTTATCCTGCATTGTGTTTGTATTTTTTACAATGTTTTTTCCTGTAATTGATATCTAGTCACATAGTGTTGTGGTCAGAAAAGATACTTGGTATGATTTCAGTTTTCTTAAATTTACCAGGGCTTAATTTGTGGCACAAGATATGATCTATCCTAGAGAATGTTCCATGAGCACTTGAGAAAAAGTTTATTCTGTTGTTTTTGGATGGAATATCCTATAAATATCAATTAAGTCTATCTCGTTTAATGTGTCATTTAAAGCTTGTTCTTCCTTATTTATTTTCATTTAGGATGATCTGTCCATTGGTGAAAGTGAGGTGTTAATGTCCCCTACTAATTTGGTGTTACTGTGGATTTCCCCTTTTATGGCTGTTAGCATTTGCCTCATGTATTGAGGTGCTCCTATGTTGGGTGCATAAATATTTACAATTGTTATATCTTCTTATTTGATTGATCCCTTGATCATTTTCTACTATCCTTATTTGTCTCTTGTAATAGTCTTTATTTTAAAGTCTACTTTGCTGATATGAGAATTGCTACTCCAGCTTTCTTTTGATTTCCTTTTGCATGCAGTGTCTTTTTCCATCCCCTCACATTCAGTCTGTATGTGTCTCTATGTCTGAAGTGGGTCTGTTATAGACAGCATATATACAGGTTTTCTTTTTGTATCCATTCAGCCAGTCTTTATCTTTTGGTTGGAGTATTTTATCCATTTACATTTAAGGTAGTTATCCATATGTATATTCCTATTATCATTTTCTTAATTGTTTTGGGTTTGCTTTTGTAGGTCTTTTCCTTCTCTTTTGTTTCCTGCCTAGAGAAGTTCCTGTAGAATTTGTTGTAAAGCTGTTTCGGTGGTGCTGAATTCTCTTAGCTTTTGCTTGTCTGTGAAGGTTTTAATTTCTCTGTCTAATCTGAATGTGATCCTTGCTGAGTAGAGTAATCATGATTGTAGTTTCTTCCCTTTCATCAATTTAAACATATCCTACCACTCCCTTCTGGCTTGCAGAATTTCTGCTGAAAGATCAGCTGTTAACCTTATGGGGATTCCCTTCTATGTTATTTGTTGCTTTTCCCTTGCTGCTTTTAACATTTTTTCTTTGTATTTAATTTTTGAAAGTTTGATTAATATGTGTCTTTGTGTGTTTCTCTTTGGATTTATCCTGTATGGGACTCTCTGCTGTTCCTGGACTTGGACTATGTCCTTTCACATGTTCAGGGACGTTTCAACTATAATCTCTTCAAATATTTTCTCAGTCCCTTTTTTTTCTCTTCTTCTTCTGGGACCCCTATAATTCGAATGTTTGTGCCTTTAATGTTGTCCCAGATGTCTTGGAGACTGTTCTGAATTCTTTTCATTCTTTTTTTCTTTGTTCTGCTCTGCAGTAGTTATTTCCACTATTTTATTTTCCATTATCTTATCTATCTTATTATCCATTCTTCTGCCTCAGTTATTCTGCTATAGATTCCTTCTAGAAAATTTTTAATTTCATTTATTGTGTTGTTCATCATTGTTTTGTATTTTGTTCTTCTAGGTCCTTGGTAAAAGTTTCTTATATTTTCTCCATTCTATTTCCAAGCTGTTGTATCATCTTTACTCTCATTACTCTGAATTATTTTTCAGCTAGACTGCCTATTTCCTCTTCATTTGTTTGGTCTGGTGGGTTTTTACCTTGCCCCTTCATCTGCTGCATATTTCTCTGACTTCTCATCTTGCTTAACTCACTGTGTTTGGGGTCTCCTTTTCAGAGGCTGTCAGTTTGTAGTTCCCATTGATTTTGTGTCTGCCCCCAGTTGCTGAGTTTAGTTCAGTGATTTGTGCAGGCTTCCTGGTGGAGGGGACTGGTGCCTGTGCTCTGATGGCTGGGGCTGGATCTTGTTTTTCTGGTGGGCAGTACTGTGTCTGCTGGTGTGTTTTGGGGTGTCTGTCAACTTAGTATGATTTTAGGCAGCTTAGTATGATTTTAGGCAACCTCTCTTGTAATGGGTGGTGTTGTGTTCCTGTCTTGCTTGTTTCTTGGCATGGGGCATCCAGCACTGGAGCTTCCTGGCTTTTGGGTGGACCTGGGTCTTAGCATTGAGAAAGAGATCTCTGGGAGAGCTCTCACCAATTAATATTAAATGGGGCTGGGATGTCTCTGGTTGTCCAATGTCCTGAACTCTGCTCTCCCACCTCAGAGACTCAGGCCTGACACCAGGCTAGAGCATCAAGACCCTGTCAGTTGCACAACTCAGAAGAAAAGGGAGAAAAAGGAAAGAAGATATAAATAAATTTAAAAATAAATAAAATTATTAAAATAAAATTATTTTAATTATTAAAAAGTAATAATAATAAAAGAGAGTAACAAAACCAATAACAAATCCACCAATGATAAAAAGTGCTAAAAACTATACTAAGATAAACATAAAAATCAGAAACAAGTCATTCACAGATAGCAAACCCCAAGTCTACAGTTGCTCTCAATGTACACTGCCTCAATTTTGAGATGATGCTTTGTCTATTCAGTTATTTCACCGATGCATGGTACATCAAGTTGATTGTGCAGATTTAATCCACTGTTCCTGAGGCTGCATGGAGAAATTTCCCTTTCTCTTCTTTGTTCACACAGCTCCTGGTGTTCTGCTTTGGTTTTGGCCCTGCCTCTGCATGTAGGTCACCATCAGACAATTGTTCCCTGCACAGACAGGAGGGGGTTAAAGGAGCATCTGATTAGGGGGCACCTGCTCACTCATGCTGTGGGGAAGGAGGGGTACAGTTGTTATAAGTGGAATGCAGGGCAAGCCTGTGGCAGCTGAGGCCGGCATGACATTGCAACAGCCTGAGGCACACCAAGTGTTTTCCCAGGGAAGTTGTCCCTGGATCATGGGACCCTGGCAGTGGTGTGCTGCACAGGCTTCTGGGCCAGGGGGTGTGGATAGTGACCTGTATCTCAGGCACCGGATTCTTGTTGGCTGCAGCAGCAACATTAGTGTTTCATGTCCGTCTCTGTGGTCCAAGCTGATAGCCGTGACTCATGTCCATCTCAAGCTCATTTAAGCAATGTTCTGCTTCCTGTGGTCAGACAGAGAAGGAATCCCCTCTCCTCGCACACCCCACAGCAATGGTCTCTTGTCTCCTAGGTAGGTCCAGACTTTTTCCTGGACCCCCTCCCACCTAACTGTGGCGTACTAATCCCCTTCAGGCTCTGTTCATGCAACCACCCCAGTCCTCTCCTAGGGATCTTACCTCCAAAGCCTGAGCCTCAGCTCCCAAACCCCACCTACCCTGGAGGGTGAGCAGACAAACCTCTCAGGCTGGTGAATGCTGGTCAGCACCAATCCTCTGTGCAGGAATCTCTCTGCTTTGCTCTCTGCACCCCTGTTGCTGTGCTCTCCTCCATGGCTCTGAAGTTCCCACACACACACACCCAGCCCCTTTCTCTGCCAGTGAAGGGACTTCCTAATGTGTGGAAACTTTTCCTCCTTCACAGCTCCCTCCCAGAGGTGCAGGTCCCATCCCTATTCTTTTGTCTCTGTTTTCTTCTTTTGCCCTACCCAGGTAGTAGGGATTTTCTTGCCTTTTGGGAAGTCTGAGGTCTTCTGCCAGTGTTCAGTAGGTGTTCTGTAGGAGTTGTTCCACATGTAGATGTATTTTTGATATATTTGTGGGTAGAAATGATTTCCACGTCTTACTCCTCTGGTATCTTGAATGTGCCCTCAAAAACCTTCTGATTAGACTACTCTGTGTCCCATGGATTATAAGGCTTGCAATCTGAGTAATGGAGATAGGAAATTTTCCCCCTCTATGTTAACATTTGACACTGTTTCTTTTATCCTTTCATGAGGCTCTTTCCTCTGTTTCAGATAGCTTTCTCATATACATGTGGTGACCATTACTCTGATTATTATTGAAGGAGAATCTTCTGTAGATCTCTGGAGTTATTCCTCTGCAGACCTCCAGAATTAGCTCTCTATGCTGCTCTTTATTTCCTCTTGCACTGTTCATCCAAGTCTATCCTCCTGGGTCTACCTGGTTTTGCAATTCCATTTTCATTTTTATTGGATTTCATTTTCTTGTCCTGTATTTTCAAAGCAATGAACTTGGACAATCTCAGGGATCTCCTTGTTTTTCTCCTGTATCTCAGGAAATACTGCCCTTTTGTTTCTTGATATCTATTGTTTTGAAGATAGTTGTTTCATATAAATTTTATCATTTTGTCTACGCTTCCTGCAGTAGTTCCATTAAAACATCTTGCCTAAAATCTTCCTTTATCTTAAAAAAAAAATCATTTACTTTTTAATTTATTTATTTTTTGGCTGTGTTGGGTCTTTGTTTCTGTGCACAGGCTTTCTCTAGTTGCAGTGAGCAAGGGCTACTCTTCACTGCAGTGTGTGGCCTTCTCATTTCAGTGGCTTCTCTTATTGCAGAGCATGGGTTCTAGGTGCCCAGGCTTTAGGAGTTGTGGCTCCTGGGATCTGGAGCACAGGCTCATTAGTTGAGGCTCACAGGATTAGTTGCTCTGCGGCATGTGAGATCTTCCCAGACAAAGGCTTGAACCTTTGTCCCCTGCATTGTCAGTGGATTCTTAACCACTGCACCATCAGGGAAAACCCTCCTTTATGTTTTAAAGATGAAAAGAATTTCTACCATTCTCTCTGGGATAGGATGTTTTTTCTGGCTTACTATTTAATTGGCTTTGAAGAGAGGTATTCATAGAGGTTTCCACTTCTTCAATATCTCTTATACAGACCATGTAGCCAATTTTAGAGTTCTGCCAATGCTTTTATACATTCATTTCAAATAAACCTTTGGGGACATGGAAAATAATTACTAGCTTGATCTGTGGGAATAGCAGACACACTGAAACCCCAACACGTGTCAAAACTTTGTTTATTTTCTGGTCTCCTGTATGTTTCTACTAGTGTCATGACTCTTTTGGTCTCTGGATAGAAATATCAGGTTGATTTCTCTGTCCAGAAATCTTCATAATGCTATGTATTCCTCTTTTCCAGCATGCAGCTACCTGAGTAAATGGTCATAGATATAGTTGGGGAATGACTCTGAGAATCATTACATTATACATTACCTATGACACTGTAATGCCTTTCCTGTAGGAAACCCAATATTTCTTACAGTCAAAAAGTTCTAGATATGGAAAACTGGCCTTAACCTGGAAATTATTCCAGGATTTATGACTTATTTGGGAATGACTGCCCACAACCTCTTCATGAGCCACCTTTGATTTATTTTGATTCTGTTTTCTTTATACCTACAGCAGCGTTTCTCAACCTCTGAATTTTGGACATTTTGTGTGGTCTAGCATTTAACAGGGAGTAGTGGACCTCTTATATGGGCTCTAAGTCTTCAGAAGTATTTGAGTATTTAATATTTTGGAGTGAATTTACCCAGATAACCCAATCATATATATCTGAATCCCACTCCTTACTAATTAGAAACCTGAACTTAGTAAGGAACATATTCCAAGTTTGAGAATTGAATCTCCTCTAAACTTTACTCCTATATACTTACATCCTAAGCTTGCTCCCAAGCTATATTTTTTTTCTGTTTTCCAGTTGTTGAAAAAGAGAATTTCAGTATATATGCTACCAAGGAAGCCTTCTAGCTTTCACTCTCAGCTTTCAGTTGGTGAATAATCAGACTCTGCCTTGTATTTTCTTTACCTAATACATCAAAGCCCCTAGTAAGAACCATTCAGTTCCACTATCCTGATGATTAATATTTACACATAATTTCTTAAACACCTGAGATATGCTCCTACTAGTGCATATGGCCCTTTTTGGTTTACCAGGGCTAAGGTCTCAACAATTGTGTTGCTAGTACAGGCAAGGCACTAACAATGTTCCACATTCTACCAATGATGGAATTCTCATTGCCTTTGGCTGGTGGCTGATCCTGCTCCAAATATTCACCTTAAAGTCGTCTTCCTCAGGCATTATTGGCACCTTCTTAGGTCAGCTTTCCCAAGAAAGATTCTGAAGCTGAGATTTGTGGGCAAAACGTAACTAAGGAGTACCTCTGGGATCAACAACAGGAGAGTGAAAGAAGTAGGACAAGGCAGAGGGAGATGTAGTCACCACAAAGCCTTCATCTCATTCCATGAAGAATCCTGGAGTTGGAGTAATCTTAGAGTTTTTGTTTAAAGCCAAGAATCCAAGCCCTTATACTCCTGCATCAACCCGTCATCGGATGTAGGCTGCTCCTCATCAAGGAGGCATAACCTTGGGCAAGTCAGTGGTCTTCTGAGGATTGCAATTTCCAGAGAGAGACTCAGCTGAAATTTCATAATGCCAACTTCTCAGAAACTGGGAGAATGAGTGTCTCAGTTCTGAAGTGAGTACTACCATCTCTGTAGTACCCCCACAGCGTCCAGTATGCCCCTTAAAACAAAAAATGGTCCATAGGCTTTAGTGAGCTAGATGGAAGAGATATTTTTGGCAGGGGGTGAATAGTTTCTTGGCATCTAGAAATATGCCTTTTTAAAAAATGTCTCAGCCTCAACCCTGCTTAAAGACAATTTCCAGATGTGTACAACTCTGGAGTAGTGCTAGTGAGACAATTGGCTGCCCCCTCACCCTCCCTCATTAATTTTGTTGTTCACCACATTCCAGAGAGTGTAATTAATCTGTGATGTTTCTTTCAGCAGCTGGTATGAATACTGACTTTCCTAAATAACAACTTAGAAACTTTTCTCTCTGAAGTGACCCAAAAGACAATAATTGGAGCTTGAGAAACATATTCTGTATTGTTGTGTCCATGAGCGTTTGCTGCCATAAATAATATATGATAATGTCTTCCACATTGTAAATTATTAAGTGGAGTGTGACACTTCTTAATGTAAATAGTACTGCTAACTAGCTGCAATAAACTCTGCATACATTCATGCCCATGTGCATTGCATACATACATGCATACACCTCCCTGATAACAGGTAATCTCTGCAGTAGAAAACAATGTAATAGTAGTAGACAAATTAATATTAAGATTTTTAAAATGAGACTTTTAATATTTTTTAAATGTTCTATTTAATTATATTAAGAGAAACACTTTATTAAAGTGAAAGTTCATTTAAATAGCACATGTCATTATTTGTAATTTTATTGACACTTCTTTTCTGTACAATGAAAATGAATGCCTATTTTTATTTTCTTTTAAGACACATATTTTCAACCAGATTTGGAAACAGGCATTAAGTTTCATGCAATATTTAATATTAGTTCTACCTTAGTGGGCCAGGTCATGCTTAATTACAAATTTTGTTGTTGTTTCCGATCTCATACTTTCTATTCTGTTGAGCCCAAATTTTCTCTCACTCCCGTCTCTTCATTCTCCCTTTTCACAATACTTCTCCTGTTTGTCCATTTGCCTTAATGGATTGAATGACAGATGAAAATATGCAACACATTTGTATCACTGTGGTGATATTATTTATTGTGTATAACATATTTTTGTCAATACAAATATTTTATCTACTTCTTGGGTTATGCTCACCAAGCACATACTGAGCACAAATTCTTTGAAATTCTAAAAAGTGAACAACTTAATATGCAATAGCTGCTTTTATTTCACTTCTACAAAATTGCTAAATTTAGATAAAAAATTATTGTACCATAATTTTGAAGCACTCTAGAATATTTTCTCACCTGAGAGATGTTTGTGTCTATAGCTTCCATCCAATGAAGCAACAAGAAGTAGGTCGTACAGGTTCTCTGATACAATGTCATCACCATACAGTGGTATCCCAGTTTCATATCTTTCACTTGATTCCTCCAAATTCCTGTACTCCTTCCTGGAAAATTGTATAAATTATTATTTTATACATATACCATGCCCAGGATAGTTTCACAACTTACTCATCTGTATTTACTTAAATTTCCTTCCTCCTCCTTTCTTCCTAAAGAACAGTTAATTAGTCTAAGAGAATAAAAGATGTCAACTCTTGCAAGCTGGAGACCTAATTGTCCCTTTCTCTGTGCTTCTACAGCAATGTCTTATGTTCCCCCATCATAGCAGTTATTAGGTTTTTTCTTTTATTATCTTTGTTCCTTTATGTGTCTGGTTTGAGCACAAGGAATGTGTCCTTTCATCATCACATTTTTCATAGTATTTAGTGGAAACTATTGACAAATGGAGTTTTGGATTTAAATCAGAGACGACTGGTAGATGGAAACAGGAAACCTCACTGAAATGATACTTTTACCTTGAGAGATGCATGCCATACAAGAAGAGTCTAGAGTGGTGGAGCAAATGGGAAAATCTCTGGACCTGGGATTAGTAGAAGTTGGTTAGAGTTTTTCCAATGCCTTCATGGTGCATAATGCTGGTTTTGCTGCTTGAATCCTCTGAGCTTCATTTTCTTTACCTGCTCATCATAAATAGGAATCCAAATCTTATCTTCCTGCTTCATGGACTTATGACTCAGAGCAAAAATTATAAAGTTATAGCCACAAGTAAAGTTCATGAAAAGAAACCTAGCTCAGAAATTCAGAGCACAGGCTTCAGAGACACACCTGGGTTTATACCCATTCTCTGTGACCTGCTTTGGGCAATAACCTTGGGCACTTTTATTAATTTTATTGAATTCTAGTTTCCTTAAAGTAGGGATAATATGCTCTTCATTTTTATATTGTTTTCATATTGTTCTAAGAATTGAATGAGAACGTTCATGCAAAATACTTATGGAAGTGCTAGCACAGAGTAAGTGCTCAATAAATAATAATGGGGTTGAAGTTGTACGAGGGAAATGCTGTTTCAGGTGACATTTGGCTTCAGGTAGACAATATAGAGACACCAATTAATGACAGCAGCCCCCTATTTATATAGTATCATGTACAAAGTATACACATTTCATTTATAATCATGTTTATGAAAAAAAACCTTTTTGCTTTTAGTTTTAATTAACTATAGAATTTTATTAAATCAGGGGATGCATGCTCAAAATAATAGCCATAAAACATATTACAAACAAAGTTTAAAAATAATAATTAGGTACATTTTCACAAATCTTGAAACATGATCAAACTTTCTCAACTTGTTTTAATTCAAAGAGTGAAACCACTGGCTCTCCACACTCATTATTTTCCTTCTTATAAACACCCTGAGGTTTCATTTTTGAAGTGCTCTTCACAAATGAGGTCTCTCCACTCTTAGAGATTGATCTCAAACAGGGAAACAGGAGAGTGGTATAAAATTACAGTGCTTGTTTGATAGGACCACCTGTTAGTTGCTCTTAATTGTCCTGTGATTTGCCCTAACATCAAAAACTAAATAGGATGTATTTTATTTTAATATGCTTTTACATCAGCTTCAAAAAACCTTGTTTTCTCTTTACCCAATGAAAAGAAAATATTACATAAGGGAGACATATCAGGTTGTTGAAAGTCTTTGGAGAAAGTAAGTCACTTTATAATTTAGAGCCAAGGATCTATATAAACTCTTCTCAACTTATTGTTTTACTTAATATATGAACTAGGAACCAATGTTGATACTCATGGTGTTTTATAACTGTCACCAATGTTCACAACCAGACAGTGAAGAAGTAAAATTGAAAATAAAGTCATTATACCTTATGAAGTAAGGAATATCTACTTATGGATTCCCATTCAGATTATGAGAAGGGGAGAGGCCAGGGAATTGAAACAGGGCAATTTAAGGCATAATACCAACCTAGTGGAGAAGGTAATTTGGGATGAAATTTGTCTTTCAAAATTCTTAGTTAGATGCTATGTAGGTAATAAGCATTTCTACATAAATTGCTATCATGTGCAAAAATGTGAAAAGCCCATCATCCCTTTCTTATCTGAATAATCTTAATTTAAATGGGTGTGAGTCAAGGGTAATTACAGGCTGGTCCATGTGAATTATATCCAGTTTCTAGCTAGGCTTGTATATAATTTTTAGACATGTTCATCTCCAAAGGAGAAGAAAAACAATATGAGTTCGATTGTGGGATAAACGTTGTGCTTTAGGTGCTAGAATATTTTTTGTGGCCCTTGATATATTTACATGACTATGTGGGTGTCACATTTATATTTTATTTCCCAGATGTCCTTAAATTTCAACATTCCTCTGATTTCCTAAGGAAGAATCATAGCAGTTTACTCATTACTTCCTAATTTAAGTGTCCCCTTTAGACACATTCACTAGGAAGAATGCTATATTTATCTATATTTCCATAATTATATATTTAAAAAAGTAAAGTTAAGTGTTTGCTACTGGACCATACATTTTAATATTAACTGAAGTAGCAGAAGGAAATCTGAGCTGGCATTAAAATGCATGTGCCATTAGTAGGTTGGAATGAAAAGAAAGTGTTTAAAAGTAATGACATATTTGCTAGCTTGTTTTTTAACTGCATCTTTTTGCCATTGACTTAGGTGACATAAATACAGCATCCATAGAAGTTAAAATAATACCTTATATCTCTTATAATTCTCTCATGATTCAAGAATGGACACAAAAAGGACAGGCTATACTAGGTATTCACTGACTGTCTTGCATTGTTGTTTCAACAAAATAGCAAATGGATTTTGCTAAATCATTTTCCATTCAATTTGTAAAGTGGAGGCAGTTACTTGGAATTATTTTCACTTACATTTTTTTATAGTATTGGATTCTTATTCCCTACTGCCTACTTTGCTTCTAAAGTAATTTGTGAGTAGACTGGACCCTTTCTGTTTTCTCTTTACAATTTCTTCTACCTTTCAATTTGCACAGATGATTGCATCGGTAGATTTTAAAATATGAGTACCCAGGAAAGGGTTAACTCTGCAGGCCTGGCTTGCTCAGACCTTGTACATTCCTAGGAAATGTCTGTTTTCAGGCTGGCAGTTGGCTAGTCCCTGGGAACCAAGATCCAGAAATATTCCATTCAATAAGAGTGTTTTTGTATGCCTGAGGCCTGGGGCCACACTGCACTAGTTTTTTCCAAATAGTTTATACTAACAGTATGATTTATAGTGAACAGTCCAGAGCTTGAGGAACTGAGGTCAGTCACACAAGTGCTGCATAGCTATATAACCGACCCCAACCCGTCCCCAATAAAAAATCTGGACATGTAGATTAGCATGAGGTTTCCTGGTTGGCAACATTTTGTGTGTATTGTCACACATCATTACTGTAGGGATTACATTTATTCCATGTGATTCCACTTGGAAGTTTGCAACTGGTTTCCTCCAGAGTTGGCCTCATGCATCTTTTCCCTCTTTTGATTTTAATCTATATTCTCTTGCTGTAATAAAGAGTGAAGATGAGTATAAAAACTTCTGAGACTTTCCAGAAAATTGTCTAACTTGAGTGTTGTTTGAGGGACCCCTGACACAGTGGGCTACTCCCCAGTTAAGCTGTAGCAGTGAGAATACAATATGGGCATCACAGACTGTCAGTTTCTGTTTTCTAATCTTCTTTTATGCCACCTATTCCCTTTCTTGCCCTCTTATCTTCAATCAAATAAACCTCTTCCCAGCCCCTTATGTTTTCATTATTCTGTTCTGTTCTAGAGACAGAGAGAAATCAATTAAGACTACAGAAAAGAATTTTGAGAGGAAAAAGACTGTAATCAACGGAATACCCACCTTGGTCATTGTTAATAATCTCCACTTTTGTCTCTCAGTTCATCCTTGCAATCCTCTCTACTGGCTCTCTCTTTCCACCAAATCAAATTGAAACCTTTTTGCTTGGCTCTCAAGATCACAAAAATCTGGTGTTCTATCACTCAACCTGTCTTTTTCAAGACTACTTCCCAATTATGACTTTTTCCCTCGAGTAAACTTGGTTTGTCCACTTTTCCATTCCCAGACTACATTAATTCTTTAGGTCAATTAAACAGTCAACTAGTCTCTTAATGAAAATCCAGTTATTAAGTAACAGCTATGTGCCATAAACACTGCTAGACATTGTAGATACATAAATGAAAAGACAGATATATTTTCTGCTTTCATGGAATTTGCAGACATTTATGGGAATTCTTTAACAAGAAGCACAACTTTGCTTAAACCTCTTTATAGTATATAAGTATTATATACTTATATGTATATTTTTTCTTACCATTCAACATCCTCCCACCTATGCCCATGGAATTACTAGCTATTGATAGATGCGATATTTGAAATTATTCTAAGAAATGCCAGAAAATTTGGACACTTTTCTGGGCAGTGTAATTTAGAGTGAGCTCTCATATATTTGCCAAAGTGGGAAATAAAGTAAAGGTCTTATAAAGAGGCACAGATATAGTTTAAGTCATCTTCTTCACTGTGGGATATCTCCTCTCAATTTTCTCCCACATCACATTTAGCAACAGGCTGGAAAATGCTCCTACCCAATGACCCTCTAAGAAATAGTTCATGGTATGAACCCCAATGTCTTGCTCTATGTATATTAACTAAAACAATTAAAAATTTCTTTAATGATTTATTACCACATATTTTGAAACAAAGTGCCATTTTTATTGTTTTACTGCTTGTGTTTTATTATTTTGTGCTTATATTTAATAACATCTACTTTTGATATGAGATCAAAATTATTAAATATGTATGATTCTGCAATTCAAATTCTGCTACACACACACACACACACACACACACAGATATAAGCTGGTTAAACAATTCTTCCTTGTCCATTTATAAGAGAGCCAATACAATTGTTACATCACATGCCTCATTTGCTCTCCAAATTTGTTATATTTTGGGTATTCCAGGAATTAGAAAGTTGGCTGCTCTTTGATATTTGGCAAGCTCTCTGTGTAGTTTAAGTTTTTGTATAACACAAAGATCAGGATAAAGTAAGATAAATTTAAAATTCAGATTAGGACCCACGATCCTAATAAATGAATACTAAAGAGAACCTCAAACATTGTTTAAATACAATACCCAAAACAGCAGTAAAATGACAACAGTAAAGAGAAGAGGCTCTTTACAGTTTATACATCTATTTTAGAAGTTCACTTTGTAGTATGAATAGGGTGCTAGTAGCAGATGAATAAATTTTATACATTCTACAGATGAGGAAACTGGCCCCCTACTCAGTGGCCATAACCCTTATGCCCAGGTCAGATTTAAAAGAATTAGATCAAAGCCCATAACTCCAGCATCAATGCTTTTTGCATTGCAAATTACTGCTTTGGGGGGGCTCCTTTCTTTTTCATTGACACAATTCCATCTTTTTATTTCCTGCACTACTTTATCTGTATTGATGTACATAACTCTTTAACTCTGCTGTAGGAGTATTGACTAAAGAAACAGTTATCAATTTCTTACAGATTTTCTCAATGTATTGGACAATTGTATCAGTAAATATTTATGGGTTGACTATTTACTTTCTTATTTGTATTATTTCTTCATAAATAATTTGAGATGGCTTAAAGAAACACAGACAACAACATGAGACAAGAATAAAAGAGTAATTCATGAATTACTAATAGATAAAAGAAAACCTGCTTGTAAGTTTCCTAGCTATTAAAGTAAGAAGATGTAATTAATTGATTCTCTTTAAACAGGTATAATGTTCATTCATGTGCTTACAGTACAGTTGTTAAGGATTTGGGTTTGGAGTCAGAGAATTTGTATTCAAAGTAGAATATCAATCACTCCTTAGTTCAGAAAATTTAGGAAGTCACTAAACATATGTAACCTTCAGTGAGGTACCCAAAGCAGAGAAAAATAATAATATATTGTGAGAATAAAGTGAGATGATGGAGTAAACAACTCAGCTTATTACCTAATACATAGTAAGAAATAAATAAAGATGAAGTACTTAAAAAAGTCATATAGAATCAAACTTAATAAGAGTGTTTACTATGCAAAAGCCCTTTAAATGCATTCTCTCTTCAATCCTCCAAAACCATACTATAAAAGGATTTACTATTAGGGATTCAAAATCACCTATGAAAGGCCTGTGGAGTAATACTTGCCAGGGCTGGTTACTGAACACAGGCTTCAAAGAATATTCTTAACTCCTTTGCTCAATCTATCATTCATACATGGGCAATGAAATAATATATCCAGGGCTTCCCTGGTGGCGCAGTGGTTGAGAGTCTGCCTGCCGATGCAGGGGACACGGGTTTGTGCTCTGGTCCAGGAAGATCCCACATGCCGCAGAGCAGCTAGGCCCGTGAGCCATGGCCACTAAACCTGCGCGTCCGGAGCCTGTGTTCCGCAACGGGAGAGGCCACAACAGTGAGAGGCCCGCGTACCACAAAAAAAAAAAAATCCATAAATTGCTAGTTTTTATTAGTGCCCATTTTAAGACACATACATTTTTATTTACCATGCTATACTTATATTAGTGATAATTTCTGGCTAAATTAACTGCCACAAAACTAATGTTAACAGTAGTTTGGTAACAGTCTACTACATGTTTTATGAAGGTTTCTAATGAAGAGCTGGAGTGGAAGGAAACCTACCTGCAAATGGTGGAAGTTGGTGAGAGATTCTGCTGAATTCTCTAAGGCAGAACTCTTGCCATCAGAACAGGGCCTGAGATTTGTTGCTTTGACATGATGAAGCCAAGAGTGCCCATGGTGGGCCAAGGTCAGGTTTTAGGATCAGCTGGACAATTACTATTGATTGACTGGAACCTCTGCTATTGTATTTCTCAGAGACAGAAACTGGCCTTTTCAGATCACCAAGTCTCAGTTTTGAACACGCTAAATACACTATCACTTTACAAACTCATTTCAGAAAAAAAAAAAAAAGATTGAAAAATAAAAGATGTAATCTGGTACTATCTGCCCTTGTGATGAGCAAAATATAATGAGACCCAATAGAAAATTATTTTAAGAAAATGTTTGGATTCTTTGTATTACATAAAATCAAGAAAACAAGTTATACTTATATATATACTTATATATACTTATATATATATATATATATATATATATATATATATATATATATATATATATATATATATATATATGTTCTATTTACTGGTAGTATCCTGAATCTTACATTAAACTTTGTGCATCTGGATATAAATTAGACAAGATTCAAAACTCAAGGGGCTGGTAGTCTTGTAAGTGATAAATAAACAATAACAACACCAGTATAATAAGTTCAATGATAAGGCACTTATAATATATTCTGTATAAGAAGTGGTAGAGATATATCTTGTAATCATGTAAATACAGCAAAAGATGAGGATTAAACTTTGGTGAATATGATAGAGGTAGTAGAGGTATTATGACAAAGAAGGACATTCAGTCCAAAGGAGAGGTTTAAGGAATGAAAGTACTTCAAAAAATGGTAAGGAGTTCTGCCTGGCTGAGAGAGAAATATTCAAACTCTTGGCAGTGTCACTGCAAACATTTATATTGTTGTTCCAATGTATTTTATGTTTTCAATGATCGTATTCAAAGTGGGTCCAATTCCAGATGAGCTCAAACTCCCTATTTTCTTTCTCATTCTAATTAGGGTATCTCAATGCAAGTGTGTATTGTAAATCCTACCTTGCTTCAATTTAATATAACTAATGTACTCACCAGCAAAAGATGCTTGAACTATTACTGGTAATAAATTGTTTAAGCCTCCCCCACAACCATTTAGCACATCCAGTTACTAAGGCCATGGATGATGCTACCTTGCAGAAAGCACAGGAATCAAGGATAGAGGTAGTCATGGAAAGTGGTGTATGTGTTTTTTTCTGAACTTAAAGCCTGCACACTCTCTAAATGGCTTTTGTCTTTAATGTAGGTTCTAATGTTCACTTTGCAAGTTGTCTTGTACATCTACGAATTGTTTTTCTCTGCCATGCTCACTAATATAATGCTTTACATGAATATTTGTGGAAACATGCAATTCTCAGGTGCACTGATATCCCCCTATGCTGGGTCTTACAAAGGAAGAGCATATAATTACTCCTATTCTGTTGTAAATTTTAAAATGATACACAGTAAGTGACTAGACCTGACGAACTTCCCTACAGAGATCCACTCCTCAGAGTACTCATTAGCTTTGCAGACTTCTGCACTGTTTGAGCTCCTTCTCTTTCTAAATAGCACTCCCCATAGGGTTCTACTAATATGTTTTTTCACTCTTAAATTGCTCTAACAACAAGACTTGTAGATGATAACTACTGAGAGTCCAGCCCATCCTAGCAAGTAGAGGCTGACAATGTTAACTTACCTGTTTTCCCAGACTGGGTCATTATGTGTACTGTTGTAACTAAGGCACTGCAAATTTTCTCCCTGGACTTATCCTTTAGAGAAACTGTTTTTTCTATCCATCTCACTCATTCACTTATTGTTTATCTTATTATCCTGATTTCTCTCAACAATAGGTATCTGCTATATGCTACTTTTATAATGTTAGTCATATTAATAATAGAATGCTTTAAATGATCCACTTTCCTTTATTTTCATTTCATATTTATTGGAGTTTATGCCAATACTACTATGTATGTAACGACTGTATATTACAGAGAATATATGCATGTTAAATCTAATATTAAAGGTGGTGCTGATGACAATAGAGCATGGTTTTATTACAAATCTGATGAAGGATGAAATGCGAGTTACAAACCTTCTGTTCTTTAGAATAAATAAGAAATATTTTAAAAATCCTTCACATTTTAAGGGAATGGAAAGCATCAAATATACAAATCTTGATCCTGGCCTTTCAATGGTTAAGTTAACAAGTTGTATTTTCTGGAGATTCAAAAATAAATAAAATACAAAAAAAAAAACCCCAGAAACAGAAGTACTCAAGTAAGAGGAGGTAATGAGTTGAAAATCAATGTCTTCATCTACTAAAAGCCCCAAGAGTGTCCTATGTATGTATTTGGCCACCTTAGAAATCATTTTGGGAAGACAAGGTCTTGGATTTGAGGAGGACATTTAAGGTGTGTTACTAGTATTCCTTAACTGGTCATGTGAAAACTGTACCATCACGAAGTACCTTCAGAATACTTAGAAGATCCTTCAGTAGTTGAGTGACTATAACATAGAAGCCAAAAACTACAACAAAAAAGTGATAACATGGATTGACCAGAAACATAATGTTGGATCGGAATGTTTCACAGGAAGCCTGGTCTAGAAAATCTTAGGAAAAACAATCACTTAAATATAGTGAGGATATTACTGTAATCTATACCATTTTATAATTACATATGTTTATATACACTCACATATGCATATACATATAGCAACTTTCAATGCCAGATCTTACAATTGCATAATGTTTTAGCTTATATATGCATTATCACACAGAATTATAACAGTTGAACTTCACAAGTTCTGCAGGACAGAACAAATTATTATTATTTAAATTTTACAGATGAAGAAATTGAGACTTGGAAGATAAAAATTAGTTGCTAACAGTGAAGACAGTTCCATGGAATGAGTTGTAGCCATTCAAATCCTTTTATATGTAAGTATCTTTACCACTATAGCTCAGTCACTTACTTCTACCCATATTGCTAATGGCTCTTCAAATGTCATTTTATCTAAAGGACACATGGTATGTGTATGAGTGTGTTGGGGGGGCACTTCCTCAGAGAGACCATGATTTATACACATTTTGAAACACTACATAAGTCAATATAGCCATCTATTCTAGTATTCTTTTTAACACCTTATTGGATTATAATTGCTTTACATTGTTGTGTTAGTTTCTGCTGTATAACAAAGTTAATCAGCTATATGTATACATATATCCCCATATCCCCTCCCTTTTGCATCTCCTTCTTACCGTCCCTATCCCACCCCTCTAGTGGTCACAGAGCACCCAGCTGATCTCCCTGTGCTATGCAGCTGCTTCCCACTAGCTACCTATTTTACATGTGGTAGTGTATATATGTCAATGCCACTCTCTCAGTTCTTCCCACCTTGCCCTTTCACCCTCCCCATGTCCTCAAGCTCAATATCTATGTCTACATCTTTATTCCTGTCTGGGCACTAGGTTCTTCAGAACCTTTTTTTTTTTTTTCCCTAAGATTCGATATATATGTGTTAGCATACAGTATTTGTTTTTCTCTATCTGACTTACTTCACTCTGTATGCAGACTCTATGTCCATCCACCTCACTACCAATAACTCAATTTTGTTACTTTTCATGGCTCAGTAATATTCTAATGTATATATGTGCCAAATCTTTTTTATCCATTCATCTGTTGATGGACACTTAGGCTGCTTCCACATCCTGGCTATTGTAAATAGTGATGCAATGAACATTGTGGTACATGATTCTTTTTGAATTATGGTTTTCTCAGGGTATAGCCCAGTAGTGGGATTGCTGGGTGGTATGGTAGTTCTATTTTTAGCATTTTAAGGAACCTCCATATTTTTCTCCATAGTGACTGTATCAATTTACATTCTCACCAACAGTGCAAGAGGGTTCCCTTTTCTCCACATCCTCTCCAGGATTTATTGTTTGTAGTTTTTTTTTTTTTTTCCATACATGGGCCTCTCACTGTTTTGGCCTCTCCCGTTGCGGAGCACAGGCTCTGGATGTGCAGGCTCAGCGGCCATGGCTCACGGGCCCAGCCGCTCCGCAGCATGTGGGATCTTCCCAGACTGGGGCATGAACCCATGTCCCCTGCAGTGGCAGGAGGACTCTCAACCACTGTGCCACCAGGGAACCCCCTGTTTGTAGATTGTATGATCATGGCCATTCTGACTTGTGTGACATGATATCACATTTTAATTTTTTCTTTTCTTTCTTTTTTTTTAAAGCTGTGATTTTCTTTTTTTTTGAAGATGTTGAGGGTAGGAGTTAATTAATTAAATTATTTTTGCTGTGTTGGGTCTTTGTTTCTGTGCAAGGGTTTTCTCTAGTTGTGGCAAGCAGGGGCCACTCTTCATCGCGGTGCACGGGCCTCTCACTATCGTGGCCTCTCTTGCTGCGGAGCACAGGCTCCAGACACACAGGCTCAGTAGTTGTGGCTCACAGGCCTAGTTGCTCTGTAGCATGTGGGATCCTCCCAGACCAGGGCTCAAACTCATGTCCCCTGCATTAGCAGGCAGATTCTCAAGCACTGCACCACCAGGGAAGCCCCCACATTGTAGTTTTGATTTGCATTTCTCTAATGATTAGTGATGTTGAGCATCATTTCATGCGTTTCTTGGCAATTTGTATGTCTTCCTTGGAGAAATGTCTATTTAAGTCCTCTGTTCATTTATTGATTGTGTTGTGGGGTTTTTTTAATATTGAGCTGCATGAGCTGCTTATATATTTTGGAGATTAATCCTTTGTCAGTTGCTTCATTTGCGAATATTTTCCCTATTCTGAGGGTTGTCTTTTCATCTTCTTTATGCTTTCCTTTGCTGTGCAAAAGCTTTTAAGTTTCATTAGGTCCCATTTTTTTCTTTTTGTTTTTATTTCCATTGCTCTAAGAGGTGGGTAAAAAGGAACTTGCTGTGATTTATGTCAAAGAGACTTCTTCCTATGTGTTCCTCTAAGAGTTTTATAGTGTCGGGTCTTACATTTAGGTCTTTAATCCATTTTGAGTTTACTTTTGTGTATCGTGTTAGAATGTGTTCTATTTTCATTCTTTTCCATGATCTGCTCAGTTTTCCCAGCACCATTTATCAAAGAGGCTGTCTTTTCTCCATTGTACATTCTTGCTTCCTTTGTCAAAGATAAGGTAACCATATGTGCATGCCTTACTGTCTTGATTACTGTAGCTTTGTAGTACAGTCTTAAGTCCAAGACCCTGATTCTTCCAGCTCTATTTTTCTTTCTCAAGATTGCTGTGGCTATTGGGGGTTTTTGTGTTTCCATACAAGTTGTGAAATTTTTCGTCCTAGTTCTGTGAAAAATGCCAGTAGTAGTTTGATAGGGATGTTGTTGAA
The DNA here is from genome assembly GCF_000442215.2 of Lipotes vexillifer. Taxonomy (NCBI): domain Eukaryota; kingdom Metazoa; phylum Chordata; class Mammalia; order Artiodactyla; family Lipotidae; genus Lipotes; species Lipotes vexillifer. Next base: position 387,900 of record NW_006794736.1, read on the forward strand.
TCTGTAGATTGCTTTGAGTAGTATAGTCATTTTCACAGTGTTGATTCTTCCAATCCAAGAACATGGTATATCTGTCCATCTGTTTGTATCATCTTTAATTTCTTTCATCAGTGTCTCATAGTTTTCTACATGCAGGCCTTTTTGCTCCTTAGGTAGGTTTATTCCTAGGTATTTTATTCCTTTTGTTTCAGTGGTAAATGGAAGTGTTTCCTTAATTTCTCTTTCAAATTTTTCATCATTAGAGTATAGAAATGCAAGAGATTTCTTTGCATTAACTTTGTATCCTGCTACTTTACCAAATTCATTGATTAGTATAGTAGTTTTCTGGTAGCATCTTTACGATGCTCTGTGTATAGTATCATGCCATCTGCAAACAGCTTTACTTCTTCTTTTCTGATTTGGATTCTTTTTATTTCTTTTTTGTCCCTGATTATTGTGGCTAAAACTTCCAAAACAATGTTTAATAATAGTGGCGAGAGTGGGAATCCTTGTCTTGTTCTTGATCTTAGTGGAAGTGGTTTCTGTTTTTCACCACTGAGAGTGATGTTGTCTGTGGGTTTGTCATATATGGCCTTTATTATATTGAGGTATTTTCCCTCTATGCCTAATTTCTAGAGAGTTTTTATCATAAATGGTGTTGAATTTTCTCAAAAGCTTTTTCTGCATCTATTGAGATTATCACATGGTTTTTATCCTTCAGTTTTTTATTATGGTGTATCACATTGATTTTGCATTTATTGAAGAATCCTTGTGCTCCTGCGATAACGCCACTTGATCATGGTGTATGATCCTTTTAATGTGTTTTTGGATTCTGTTTGCTAATATTTTGTTGAGGATTTCTGCATCTACGTTCATCAGTGTTATTGGCCTGTAGTTCTTTTTTTGTGACATCTATGTTTCTTTTGGCATCAGGGTGATGGTGGCCTCATAGAATTAGTTTGGGAGTGATTCTCCCTCTGCTATATTTTTGAAGAGTTTGAGAAGGATAGGTGTTAGCTCTTCTCTAAATGTTTGATAGAATTCGACTGTGAAGCCATCAGGTCCTGAGCTTTTGTTTGTTGGAAGATTTTTAATCACAGTTTCACTTTCAGTGCTTGTGATTGGTCTGTTATATTTTCTATTTCTTCCTGGTTCAGTCTTGGTAGGTTGTGCTTTTCTAAGAATTTGTGCCTTTCTTCCAGGTTGTCCATTTTATTGGCATATAGTTGCTTGTAGTAAACTCTCATGATGTTTTGTATTTCTGCAGTGTCACTTTTTACTTCTTTTTTGTTTATAGTTCTGTTGATTTGAGTCTTTTCCCCTTTTTTCTTGATGAGTCTGGCTAATGGTTTATCAATTTTTTTATCTTCTCAAAGAAGCTGCTTTTAGTTTTATTGATCTTTGCTATCATTTCCTTCATTTCTTTTTCATTTATTTCTGATTTGGTCTGTATGATATCTTTCCTTCTGCTAACTTTGGGGTTTCATTGTTCTTCTTTCTCTAATTGCTTTAGGTCTAAGGTTAGGTTTTTTTTTATTTCACATATTTCTTGTTTCTTGACGTAGCATTGTATTGCTCTATACTTCCCTCTTAGAGCTGCTTTGACTGCATCCCATAGGTTTGGAGCAGTCATGTTTTCATTATCATTTGTTTCTAGGTATATTTTGATTTCCTCTTTGATTTCTTCGGTTATCTCTTGGTTATTTAGTAGTGTATTGTTTAGCCTCCATGTGTTTGTATATTTTACTGTTTTTATTCCCTGTAATTGATATTTAGTCTCATAGCCTTGTGGTTGGGAAAGTTACTTGATATGATTTCAATTTTCTTAAATTTACCAGGGCTTGATTTGTGATCCAAGATATGTTCTATCCTGGGGAATATTCCATAAGCACTTGAGAAGAAAGGATATTTGTTGTTTTTGGATGGAATATCCTATAAGTATCAAGTCCATATTCTTTAGTGTGTCATTTAAAGCTTGTGTTTCCTTATTTATTTTCATTTTGATTGATCCGTCCATTGTTCAAAGTGGGGTGTTAAAGTCCCCTACTATGAGTGTGTTACTGTTAATTTACCCTTTTCTGGCTGTTTGCATTTGCTTTATGTATTAAGGTGCTCCTATATTCAGTGCATAAATATTTACAATTGTTATATCTTCTTCTTGGTTTGATCCCTTGATCATTATACAGTGTCTTTCTTTGTCTCTTGTAATAGCCTTTATTTTAAAATCTATTTTGTCTGATATGAGAATTGCTACTCCAGATTTCTTTTGATTTCCATTTGCATAGAATATCTTTTTCCATCCCTTCACTTTCAATCTGTATGTGTTCCTAGGTCTGAAGTCAGTCTCTTACAGACAGCATATATATGGGTCTTGTTTTTGTATCCATTCAGCCAATCTGTGTCTTTTGGTGGGAGGATTTAATCCATTTACATTTAAGGTAATTATCGATATGTATGTTCCTCTTCCCATTTTCTTAAATGTTTTGGGTTTGTTATTGTAGCTCTTTTCCTTCTCTTGTGTTTCCTGCCAGAGAAGCTCCTTTAGCATTTGTTGTAAAACTGGTTTGGTGGTGCTGAATTCTCTCAGCTTTTGCTTGTCTGTAAAGTTTTTAATTTCTCCATCTAATCTGAATGAGATCATTGCTGGATAGAGTAATCTTGGTTGTAGTTTTTTTTTTGTTTTCTTGTTTTTTTCCTTTTCATCACTTTAAATATGTCCTGCCATTCCCTTCTTGCTTGCAGTGTTTCTGCTGAAAGATCTGCTGTTAACCTTATGGGGATTCCCCTGTATGTTATTTGTTGCTTTTCCCTTGCTGCTTTTAATAGTTTTTCTTTTTATTTAATTTTTGATATTTTGATTAATATGTGTCTTGGCATGTTTATCCTTAGATTTATCCTGTATGGGTCTCTCTGCACTTCCTGGACTTGATTGACTATTTCCTTTACCATATTAGGGAAGTTTTCTACTGTAATCTCTTCAAATATTTTCTCAGTTCCTTTATTTTTCTCTTCTTCTTCTGGGACCCCTATAATTCAAATGTTGGTGTGTTTATTGTAGTCCCAGTGGTCTCGAAGACTGTCCTCAATTCTTTTCATTCATTTTTCTTTATTTTTCTCTACAGTAGTTATTTCTACTCTTTTATCTTCCAGGGCACTTATCGGTTCTTCTGCTACAGTTATTCTGCTATTGATTCCTTGTAAAGAATATTTAATATCATGTATTTTGTTGTTCCTTCTGTATTCAAGTTTTTGGGTCATCTTTACTATCATTACCATGAATTCTTTTTCTGGTAGACTGCCTGTTTCCTCTTCATTTGTTTGTTCTATGGAGTTTTTACCTTGCTCCTTCATCTGCTGTATATATCTGTCTTCTCAGTTTGCTTAACTTACTGTTTGGGGGGGTCTCCTTTTTTCAGGCTGCAGGTTAGTAGTTCCCCTTGTTTTGGGGGTTTGCCCTCAGTGGGAAAGGTTGGCTCAGTGGGTTGTGTGGCTTCCTGGTAGAGGGGACTAGTGCCTGTGTTCTGGTGAATGAGGCTGGTTCTTTTACTTCTAGTGGGCAGGGCCACCTCTGATGATTTGTTTTGGGGTGTCTGTAGACATATTGTGATTTTAAGCAGCCTCTCTGCTAATGGTGGTCTTGTGTTCCTGTTTTGCTAGTTGTTTGGCATGGGGAGTCCAGCACTGTAGCTTGCTGTTCATTGAGTCGAGCTGGTTCTTAGTGCTGAGTTGGAGATTTCTCATTGATTTCGTGGTTTCAGGAGGTGTCTGGTGGTCCAATGTCTGAACTCGGCTCTCCCACCTCTGAGGCTCAGGCCTGACACCTGACCGGAGCACCAAGAACCTATCAGCCACACGGCTCAGAAGAAAAGTGAGATAAAAAAAGAAAGAAACTGAGAAAACCATAATTCAAAAGGAGTCATGTACCAAAATATTAATTGCTCCTCTATTTACAATAGCCAGGACATGGAAGCAACCTAAGTGTCCATCAACAGATGAATGGATAAAGAAGATGTGGCACATATATACAATGGAATATTACTCAGCCATAAAAAGAAACAAAGTTGAGTTATTTGTAGTGAGGTGGATGGACCTAGAGTGTGTCTTACAGAGTGAAGTATGTCAGAAAGAGAAAAACAAATACTGTATGCTACCACATATATATGGAATCTAAGAAAAAAAATTAATTGTCATGAAGAACCTAGGGGCAAACGGGAATAAAGACACAGACCTACTAGAGAATGGACTTGAGGATATGGGGAAGAGGAAGGGTAAGTGAGAGAGTGGCATGGACATATGTACACTATTAAATGTAAAATAGATAGCTAGTGGGAAGCAGCCGCATAGCACAGGGAGATCAGCTTGGTGCTTTGTGACCACCCAGAGGTGTGGGATAGTGAGGGTGGGAAGGAGGGAGATGCAAGAGGGAAGAGATAAGGGAACATATGTGTATCTACAACTGATTCACTTTTTATAAAGCAGAAACTAACACACCCTTGTAAAGCAATTATACTCTAATAAAGATGTTAAAAAAAGAAAGAAAAATAAAGTTAAAAATATAATAAAATTAAAAATATTATTAAAATATAGAATAAAAATGTAATAGAAATAAAAGAAGAGAACAACAAAACCAATAAACCTATCCACCAAGTCTAACAAGCACTAAAAATTAAACTAAGATAAACATATAAATCAGCAACTAGTCAGTCACATAGAGCAAATCCCAGGTCTACATTAGCTCCCAAAGTCCACCATCTCAAGTTTGGGATGATTTGTTGTCTATTCTGGTATTCCACACATGCAGGGTATATCAGGTTGACTGTGGACATTTAATCTGCTTTTCCTGAGGCTGCATGGAAAAATTCCCATTTCTCATCTTTTTTTGCACAGCTCCTGGTTTTCAGCTTTGGATTTGGCCCTGCCTCTGCATGTAGGTTGCCCTCTGCCATCTGTTCTTTGCCCAGACAGGATGAGGTTAAAGTAGCGGGTGAGTAGGTGGCTTTGGCTCTTTCATGTTGGAGGGAGGGAATGGTACAGTATGCGGGGCAAGCCTGTAGCATCAGAATCCGGTGTGATGTTGCAACAGCCTGAGGTGCACCATGTGTTCTCCCAGAGAAGTTGTCCCTGGATCATGGGACCCTGGCAGTGGTGGGCTTCACAGGCTCCCAGGGAGGTATGGATATTGACCTGTTCTTGCACATAGGGCTCTTGGTGGCTGCAGCAGCAGCCTTAGCATTTCACACCCATCTCTGGTGTCTGAGCTGGTATCTGCAGCTCATGCAGATCTCTGAAGCTCTTTTAGGGGGTGCTCTGAACCTCCTCTCTTCACGCACCCTGAAACAATGGTCTCTTGCCTCTTAGGCATGTTTAGAGCTTTTTCCAGACTCCCTGCCGGCTAACTGTGGTGCACTAGCTCCCTTCAGGCTGTGTTCACGCAGCCAACCCCAGTCCTCTCCCTGGGATTTGACCTCCTAAGCCAGAGCCTCAGATCCCAGCCACCACCTGCCCCAGCGGGTGAACGGACAAGCCTCTCAGGCTAGTGAGTGCTGTTTGGCACCAATCCTCTGTAGGAATCGCTCTGCTTTGCCCTCTGCACCTCTGTTGCGGTGCTCTCCTCTGTGGCTCTGAAGCTTCCTCCCCCACACACCCCCTTTATCTGCCAGTGAAGGTTCTTCCTTGTGTGTGGAAACTTTTTCTCCTTCACAGCTCCTTCCCAGAGGTGCTGGTCCCATCCCTCTTGTTTTATCTCTGTTTTTTCTTTTTCCTTTTGCCCTACTCAGGTATGTAGGGAGTTTCTTGCCTTTTGGGAAGTCTGAGGTCTCCTGCCAGCATTCAGTAGGTGTTCTGTAGGAATCGTCCCATGTGTAGATGTATTTTTGATGTATTTGTGGAGAGGAAGGTGAACTCCAAGTCTTACTCCTTTGCCATCTTGAAGGTCCTCCTCTCTAATACACTTTTTATAATTTTATGACTTAATCATTTTTATGCTCAACTATATAAGGGAAAATTGTCCATTAACTAATCTCTGAATGGCCTTATGGTCCTCATAATACAAATTCTTTCAAATTATTAGACCCTTGGTTGGAGCTAATAGAATTACACCAATTTGCAAATGAACAACAGTTCAATCAAAAAACTTTATACTTTTATATACTGGTATTAAAGATACCTATGAAATGCCTATGATTTGAATTATTTAAATAACAATATTTACAATTCTCAATGTTTTTATAAATGATAAATTATGTGCGTTCAAATGTACACACACCTATATAATTATATGTATACGTTCTGGGGAAGTATCTAATACTGTGTCTGATCTATGAAACATCATTACATGTTCATTGAATATGAGTCTCTGTGTTCCTCTAAGTGGCTTGTACGTCAAAAGCATCTAGTGAATATTTTTTTCTTGGTTGACTAACAACAAACTTTATAAGACAGCCAGGAGAAGAAAAAAATCTGTAAAATACTATGCATTTGATTCCTTGATATGTATCCATTTTATAAGCAAAGAGCAAGTAGTTCACCTTTTTTTTTTCCTTGATGTGTAACATATTATTGAAGTACACATAAGTAAATGCATTGTACTCTTCTGTCTAAAAGGAACATTAGGAGGGTCAAAATTTATTCTATCACCTTTAGCTAAAAAAAAAAAAAAAAAAAAGAGTAATTTACTGGGCTCCTTACCCTACTGTCAAGGCAAGGAATTTACATTTATTACAAAAGTCATGCACAGAGATGGGGATAAACCATTGTGGAAACTCTTTTGGATAAACTTCAAGAGCCTAGACCTACTGCTATTATAAGGAAAGTCCAATTTTCCTTGCTCAGAGTTGAATGCAAAACTTCTTAATAATAGTTGTCATGTGCAAAAAAGAGGAAAAATAAATGTTCATGAGAAGATCAAATTTGTGCAAAAGAGAATAAATTAAAGTTGCAGAGGAGGCTGATGCTGAAGGGACAATAGGAGAAAACTTTGAAGTAAAGATTGATATAAGGAAATGACTTGAAACCATTATGAAGACAGGATTACCATTAATTTCTCATGTTCTGTGTCACCCATGAACCACCAACCCTGGAAGGTAAGAAACATAAGTCTTCTGCTGTGATTTTTTAAAATATATCTCTCAACCTTCTCTTGGTTGTCTTTGTCAGGGTAAACATGATTAGTGGGGATGGTTATTAAAGGGACACTGAAATCAGGTGGAGTTGGGAATATATAAACAGCAACTCTACCTGAGAGTGTGAAGACAGCTTTGATCCCCTCAGTAGATAACATGGATGTGGAAAGTTATAATCAATGTAAGAAGTGTTGTGAATGTGGTTCTAAGATAAGTGTGACTTTAACATTTTGACTTTACTGAAGGAATAAACGTAAAAGAAATCCTGGTACCAGGAAACTCAGAGAAATAAAGCGCTACTCAAAGGGCACTGGGACTGATAATAAATCCTGCCCATAGTCCTATGAGATAGAAAACAATTGTTATATCCATATCCATATATATTTGTTAAACACATTTTTGTGCCAAGTTGTGTGGGGAAAAACAAGAATGAAGGTGAGATATTTTGTGTGTTTTATTTTTCTTTTTATAGTTTTTTTCTTTTTTTTCCCTTTTCTTTCTTTTTTTTTTTTTTTTTTTTTTTTTTTTACTTCAGCTTTGGAAAAGTTGCTTTTATCTGGGGAATTCCTTTTATCCTAAGTTGAATCTCTTCAGTGTGCTTTTGCCAGGAGCCCCAGGAATATCAACAATTTAGGAAAGATATTCTTGCTAGCATTTCTGATTATGATTTTATGCTTAAGGCATCAGAATAAATTTAAATCCCCACTTTGTGTGATATGTGGGGTTCTAAATTCCCAGAGAAGATCACCTCCAACAGCAGTTCTTAAACTTGGCTGCATTTTGGAATTGCCCAGGGAGCTTTAAATAAATGTGAATGCCCACAGATATTCTTATTTAATTAGTCCATATGATGTAGCCTTGACATCCCTCTTTTTTGTTCCTTTGTTGTGTGCTTGTTTTTCCACCCCACCAGGTGATGCTAGTGTGAAGCCAAGTCTAGAATCACTGCTTTGGAGAGAGTGCTTGGTTGACTTTCTCTGAAAGGTCAGAGACCTTTCACTAGGGGTGCAGCCCTTTTCTATGGGAGGCTGGTTTTATGGAGGTCTCAGTTTCCACTCCCATGACCTTGTCTAGTATCCAGAGGAGATTTCAAACCCCAAGACTCTAGACTACAAAAAGCAATAACCTCCAGGGTCAATATAGCCCAGCTGCAGTGTTAGTACAGGTATTTACTAATCTAGTTGTCAGTTTCCTTTCCTTTTTAAAAGCTAGGAAGTTCCTTTTCTTATTTATTTTTCTCTTGTAGGTATACTTATTCTATCTAAACTATCTTGTTCTGTTTTATCCAGAAATTTGAAGTGTTTATTGCTGGCAGTTTTTCTACTGATTGTATCCCATTATTTCTTTTTATTTCTAAAACTCAGTTCAAATGTTACCTCTTTGGGGAAGCATTTCCTTTTAGTCAGATGTAAATGCCTTTCTTTGTATTCCTGTAGCACCCCGTACTTTCCTGTATCAAGCAACACATGAGTGTCATAGGATCTTTAATAAGCATTCCTGTTGTTTTTAGTAGGCAATGCACTACCTGAGGACCGTGGACCATGTCTTAAATAACATACTACATCAAGTCATAACCACAGCCCCTTGCACATAGAGATACTAAACAACAGTAAGAAGATAAACTGGGGAAACTAAGATCCTAAGTGTTTCCTGTTTTTTATTTTTTTTTAAACTATGGTTGAGAAGACACTACACAACAGTTGCTTCATAATTGCATATATTATCAAGATTTTCAAGAGGTAAAGGCTAGAATCTGTGCTGTCCAACACAGTAGCCACTGACCACATGTGACTATTTCAGTTTCAATTTAATTATTTAACATTAAAAAATTAGTTTCTTATTCACACTAGCCACATTTCAAGGACTTACTAGCTATAGGTGATAGTGGCAACTGTATTGCACAGAAAGAATATAGAATATCTATTCATCAATATAGAAAGTTCTATGGCACAACAGTGAGATAGAATACATTTTTGAGGCAGTCAGCTCCACTATACTGTGAAAATTATGCCAAAAGACCTTGCTATTCATTCTCAACAGTAAGTTTTGAACTAAATTTTAATTAAATTAATTGAAACACAAGTGTTAGCTCATTTCCCTGGTCATAGAACAGTTACACAGGATTTTACCTGTGTTTTAACTTTAAATAGCATCATGGTGAAGTTTCTCAGTTTACAGCTAAGCAACCTAAGATTCAGAAAGTTTTAGCAGCTTTGTCAAAACCACACAGACAGTCCAAATAAAAGAGTAAATTACAATGGAGAGAAACTAACCCAGAGAGGTACTCTGCTCCACAGAGGACTAAGGCACAGATGAATTTACTAAGATGTGCCAATGCAGTTTCAAAGCACCTAACATCACCTGCTGCTATGGGCATGGAGGGGCTGCCTTTGTTCCTCTGCAACCCCAGCATGATATTCAGTTATGTGTGGATGAAGGAATTATAGAAAAAAAAGTGTCATCAAACATTCTGTCTACACTTGCAGAGTACAATCCTCAGGAGTCTCTGCCTTAGATTAGCTCTGTATTTCCTGAGCTGGATCACAGACACATCGGTATACTATTTAGCATTACAATAAATCAGTGCTTCCTTTCTGTTCCATCAGCCCTCCAGGTCCTCTAAGGCCAAAAGCTGCCCAAGATGTTTATAATCCATTCTAAATGTACATGCTTTTACATAGCTCATGGTTATGAGAATGTCTTTGGATATTCATAAGGCTATCTGTCAAGTAAGAGAAGACCAATTCTGTTTGGTAATTATTATCATACAAATTCAAGTAAATGCCAGAATGGAGTTTTTAAAATACATTCCTTGGGAATACTCTCCCTTCAATTATCTGAGTCTTATGCAAAACCATTTCTTTCGGAACTCACATTTTTATTAATCTAGCCACTTTAGTGGTTTGTTTGAAAAAGCTCACCTCAAAGACATTTAATTTAATAGGTATAGCATACACAGATGTATTCACCCCCACACACATATACACACACTTATACATATATATTTCTCCCTCAAGACAGAAAGTAGACTAGTAGTATCTATTAATAGGAAAATATTTAGAACTTCAAAAAAAGGCTCACCAAGTTTGGTGATTGATTTTCCAAACTTTACTTCAAAGAGTGGGCAGTCATAAGTCCATTGACTAAATCCTTTCTGTATTTTCTTCTTATTTTTTTTTCTTTTGTTTTGTTTTGATTTGGTTTTGAGTGTGAAAGAGCCTGTCTTTAGCTCAAAAATTTCTTTGGTTCTATGAGCTCCAGAATCAATTTAAGAAACATACTTTCTCTCAGGGATGATGCAGAGTTAGGACAATAGTGACATCAATGGTTTTCTCCATCACCTTTTAGAAGAGAAGATGGAGACTTTGATGTAGACTAAAGTGAAAATGATTTGTGGAAAACATGTCACAACTGACACATTAACTCACCTTTTCTAATAACAGTCTCAGAAAATACAGGAAAGAAATAATTATTTGAAATCTGTGTTTTAAACACTCTTATGTGAGTGAGAAAAGTCCCAGAGTTGTGGTAGAGGCAAGGAGATACAAGGGGAAGCAAGTGAATTCCAAAATAAGGAGAGAAGAAGGAAGGCAAGACAGCAGTAGGAAGCCAGGGTGGGAGGAAGGGAGGAAAGGAGGGAGGAAGGAGATTTGTGGGGAGAAGAGAGAGAATGAGGGGGGGAGAAAGAAGGAGGAGGAGAAGAAGAGGAAGAAAGAAAGGGAGAAAAAGAAAAAGAAAGAAGAAAGAAAGAAAGAAAGAAAGAGAAAGAAAAAGAAAGAAAGAAAGAGAAAAAGAAAGAAGAGAGGGAGGGAAGGAAGGAAAGAAGTTAATTATAATCAAAGATAACATAAGAAACTGGCCATAATTTAACCACATATTAGGAAGTAAAAGCAAAAATTAGGGAAGGCTGAATTTGCTGGTCACCTTCTTTAAAAAAAACAAATTCATGGACCATTTTAGCTTGCATGAGTCAACATTTACTCCCTTACTATGATATGTTAGAATCAGAGGGCTTGAACAAAATGAAGTCCTGCAAAGCAAGCAAGAAGAATAATTACAGAAGAAAACTTCAGGAACATTGAATTTTCCAGCAAAGCCAGAGAAGAATGGGGGTCTTGAAAAGTGAATCAGGGTCTGATGGGAAGGTATTCTTGATTATACCACCAATACTGACAATATTCATTGATCTTTAATATCTAAAATTCTGCACTACTCAATTGTCTGCATAGTTCAAAAGAAGCTAGTTTTCCTGATCTTACTTATTTGTCAGATTCCTACTTCATAAAATCCAGAGTAATAGAAGATCATTATGAGCTAGAAAAGATATGGAGAAAGTGAAATGTAAGCATTTACAAACATTTTAATCCAGGTTCCTGTCTTTCATCATATAAATTCTAACCTTTCCTTAAAGGTGAATATGAGTTCCCACTTCACCCATAATACATTGAACCATTTTGGCTTACTGTGTCTCTCTCTATTATCTGACTTTATAATTTTTAATGTATGAACAACACACTTTGGTATTTAGCTCTATGGTATCTTGCATTTATATTTTAAATTTATTTTTATAGTATCCCCAAAAAGACAGATGCCAGGTTTTCATTTCTTTTAACTTTTACATAATACCTCACACAGTGCCTTACATATAAAAGTATTCACCTCACACTTCCTTATTTCAAAATTTACTATAAATCTATAACAACAAAAATAGTGTGGTAGTGGCATAAGGTAGAATTCAGATCTATGGAATAGAATTCAGAATCCAGAAACTAACCCCTACATCTCTGGCCAATTTAATTTTGGCAAGAGTGCCATTTATTCAATGAGGAAAGAATAGTCTCTTCAACTGCTGGAAAGCTACATATCCATACACAAAAGGATGAAGTTGTACCTCTATGTGATACCATATACAAAATTAAACAAAGATGGATAAAGGGCCTAAATATAAGATCTAAAACTCTTGTAAAGACACATAGGAATAAATGATCATGTCATTGGGTTTGGTGATGGATTCTTTGATATGATACCAAAAGCTTGAGCAATGAAAGGAAACATAGCTGAATTGGGCTTCATCAAAATAATTATATATATATATATATATATATATATATATTTATTTATTTATTTATTTATTTATTTATTTATTTATTTATTTATTTATTTATTTATTTATTTATTTATTTATTTATTTATTTATTTATTTATTTATTTATTTATTTATTTATTTATTTATTTATTTATTTATCAAAGGTTGTTATAAAGTGAATAGACAACCTACATAATGGCTGAACATATTTACAAATTATATATCTGATAAATGTATAATATCCAGAATATATAAAGAACACTTAAAAACTCAAGAACAAAAAGACAAACTTAAAAATGAACAAAGGACTTGAATAAACATTTCTCTAAAGAAGATATACAAACGGTGAGCAAGCACATGAAAAGCTGTTCAACATCATTAGTCGTTAGAAAAATACAAGTCAAAAGACAATGAGGTATATCCACCAGGATGGGTACAGTCAAAATAACAGTAAATTGGGGGTTTCCCTGGTGGCGCAGTGGTTGAGGGTCTGCCTGCCGATGCAGGGGACGCGGGTTCATGCCCTGATCCAGGAGGATCCCACGTGCCACAGAGCGGCTGGGACAGTGAGCCGTGGCTGCTGGGCCTGCGCGTCTGGAGCCTGTGCTCTGCAACAGGAGAGGCCACAACAGTGAGAGGCCTGAGTACCGCAAAGAAAAAAAAAAAAAAACAGAAAATTCAAAGTGTTAGCAAGGGGCTTCCCTGGTGGCGCAGTTGTTAAGAATCTGACCGCCAATGCAGGGGACACGGGTTCGAGCCCTGGTCTGGGAAGATCCCACATGCAGCAGAGCAGCTAAGCCCGTTGAGCCACAACTACTGAGCCTGCACATCTGGAGCCTGTGCTCCACAACACTAGAGGCCGCGACAGTGAGAGGCCCGCTCACTGTGATGAAGAGTGGCTTCCACTGGCCACAACTGGAGAAAGCCCTGCACAGAAATGTAGAACCAACACAGCCAAAAAAAAAAAAAAAAAAAATGT
>NW_006794736.1:401301-405883 GCF_000442215.2 Lipotes vexillifer
TATTTATTTATTTATTTATTTATTTATTTATTTATTTATTTATTTATTTATTTATTTATTTATTTATTTATTTATTTATTTATTTATTTATTTATTTATTTATTTATCAAAGGTTGTTATAAAGTGAATAGACAACCTACATAATGGCTGAACATATTTACAAATTATATATCTGATAAATGTATAATATCCAGAATATATAAAGAACACTTAAAAACTCAAGAACAAAAAGACAAACTTAAAAATGAACAAAGGACTTGAATAAACATTTCTCTAAAGAAGATATACAAACGGTGAGCAAGCACATGAAAAGCTGTTCAACATCATTAGTCGTTAGAAAAATACAAGTCAAAAGACAATGAGGTATATCCACCAGGATGGGTACAGTCAAAATAACAGTAAATTGGGGGTTTCCCTGGTGGCGCAGTGGTTGAGGGTCTGCCTGCCGATGCAGGGGACGCGGGTTCATGCCCTGATCCAGGAGGATCCCACGTGCCACAGAGCGGCTGGGACAGTGAGCCGTGGCTGCTGGGCCTGCGCGTCTGGAGCCTGTGCTCTGCAACAGGAGAGGCCACAACAGTGAGAGGCCTGAGTACCGCAAAGAAAAAAAAAAAAAAACAGAAAATTCAAAGTGTTAGCAAGGGGCTTCCCTGGTGGCGCAGTTGTTAAGAATCTGACCGCCAATGCAGGGGACACGGGTTCGAGCCCTGGTCTGGGAAGATCCCACATGCAGCAGAGCAGCTAAGCCCGTTGAGCCACAACTACTGAGCCTGCACATCTGGAGCCTGTGCTCCACAACACTAGAGGCCGCGACAGTGAGAGGCCCGCTCACTGTGATGAAGAGTGGCTTCCACTGGCCACAACTGGAGAAAGCCCTGCACAGAAATGTAGAACCAACACAGCCAAAAAAAAAAAAAAAAAAAAGTGTTAGCAAGGATGTGGAAAATTGGAACCCTCAAAAATTGCTGGTGGAAATGAATGGTTTTGGCCGTGTAGAAAAGTTTAGCAGTTTCTCAGAAAGTTAAGTATAAATTTATCATATGACTAAATAATTTCACACCTTAGTATATAACCAAAAAAATCAAAAACAAGTTCTTAAAAATACTTGTACACACATGTTCATAGCAGCGTGATTCACAATAGCCAAAAAGTGTAAGCATCCCAATTTTCTATCAATGGATGAATGGACAACTTGTGTATACCCATAAAGTATAATATTATTCAGGTATCATAAAGAATGATATACTGATATATGTGACAATGTTAATAAACCTAAAAAACATGGTAACAAATAAGCCATAGGGAAAAGATCACATATTGTATGATTCCGTATATATGAAATAGCCAAAGTATGCACATTGATGTTGCCTGGGTCTGGTGGAGGGGTAAGAGAACATGGGGAGTAACTTCTTAACTGAGTACGTTTGGCTTTGGGGATGATAAATGTTTTGAAACTAAAGTAATGATGGCCTAATATTGTTAATTTACTATATACTACTAAATTGTTCACTTTTTTAAATGGTTAACTTTTGTTATGTGAATTTCATTTCAATAATGAAAAAAACACTCAACAATTATGTTTCATTATTTCAGTTATTCAATAATTGTTTCAGTAACTCATTAATTGTAGATTTATAATTTAAAAAGATAATTTGTATGAACATTTGATATTTGAAAAGTATCTGCAACAGTTTATTCCTAAACTTATAGTTGCAGTGTTTTCTTGGTTTGGATGTCAGTAGAATAATTCTGTCATAAGCCCATTGAAAGTAAGAGAATTGTGTATAGATAGGGAAGGTGATGTAGTGGAGTGACTTGTGATTACTGTCATGGGTGGGTAAGGGAACAAATGCCAGCAGCTGACTAGTCCTTAAATTTGTACTGACTTTAACCTCTCCTGTCAATGGAGGACCAATTATGTACAAGCAATTTTTCAACCTCAGCACTGTTGTCCTTTTAGGCTCAATAATTCTTTGGTTAAGGGGATTGTTCTGTGCAATGTAGTAAATTTAGCAGTAGCTCTGGTGTCTACCCTGTTAGAGGTAGATGTCAATAGCAACCACTCCCCTCCTCCCTTGTCAAGTTTCATTGGAAGGGGGAAATACAAAGTTGCCCCTGACTGAGAATTACTAATGTAGAGTGAGTTCTTCAGAAATTTCAAAACAGTTTCTAAACAGTTGTGGTGTCTAAATCGTCTGTGGCAAGAATATGAGGGAAAAAAATGAGGAAATGGTTGGAAGAAGTTTTTTTTGTGATCATTGTTAAGAATCCCTGTTTTTAAATTCAAAGGACTGCTCATTTTTTAATGAAAGGTGTTTAGACCCTTTTATTTATGAAAGGTGTTTAGACCATTTTATTTAATTATGGTAATTGCATATGGCATTTTAATTAGTTTTTATTTTGTTTTAATGTTCTTGACATTGCCGAGTCCTCAAAATTTATTGTGAAAAATTTTGCATTGTTAAAAAAAAAGAAAACCTAAAACTTAGGACTCCCTCCTTTAGACTAGAGCAAGTACATCTTTTTCTCCTTCAGTCAGCTTGGAAAGATATCATCCTGGGTTCTCTACATACCTATTGCTATGTATACCTAACTCAAATTAGGTAGCCACTTGCAAGAGCCAAGATGAGACAAAAATAAAGCAAGACTGTTTTATTTTCTTAACACAGATGTTAAGAACTGGTAGCCTACAGTCCTTACTTGGCCCAGAGGTGTACTTTGTATAATAGCATAGTAGTTTTAAAGCTGTGCTTTAATTGCCATTATTTTTAAATGTAAGGTTTTACATTTAAACCAGTATTGTGGGCTTATTTTTAATAATGGTAGACCCATATTTTGACATGGAAAAAGCAGCTGGAACTTAGAAACCTCATCCAATTCAGGATGCATTCACCATTGGACCCATTTATCTCCATTTCTGATCATCTCCTAAATTTGTCCCTCTTGACTCACTTGTGTTATTCAAATTGCTAACAATAACAAATTGTTTCTGTGTTATTATTTGTTTTCATACCAGCCAGAATGAGATGGTTTGTGCATCATTTAATAAAAAGTATCTTCATTTCATTCTTTTTAAAACTCTTTAAGCTAGTCTTACAAATACATTGATAATGAAAAATATTCAATTAAAAACAGAAATCAAACTATTTTGAAGTTTTATAATTTTGTTGGTTTTTCATTTGCTTGTTAGTTTTAATGTTGAATTCAGAAAAAAACAAATCTTCAACTCTAACTTTATAATTCATTTAGGTTTTAAGTACTTTTTTCCTTCCCTTATATACCTAAAGGCCTTGTCTAATTCCATAGGTAACAGTAGATCATCAAGGAAGTGAGAGTCACTGACAAGGAGAAGGGCTGATGGGGGGAAACTCTCAGGATTTGCCAGCGGAGAGATGCTATATAAATTAAAAAAAAAAAAAATCCCAGCAGGTAGTTCTAAGAAACTCTTCCTCCAATACCCAAAATTACTCCCATCGAGAGTTATTTATTTTGAACCTTTCTAAATTTGTCCATAAAAGCTTAGAAGAACCTCCTGATTCTTTAAAAAAGCATGAATGGCTGAATATAGGGAATGGCTAATAAAAAACCATATTACTAAACTCTGATATATGAAGAATTAAATTAGCCTTAGAAATAGAATCAAGAGTGACAAAAAAAAAAAAAAAGTGTTTCTTTCTTTCCCTTCATCTCTCCTTGAGGATTTTGTTTGCATTACATTTCTTTTAACTTAGAAGCAAACAAGAAATAAATGATAAACTATTAAAAAAAAACAAGCAAAAACACCCTTAATAGATTATTTCACATAACTCTGAATAAAATATTTCATATCCAATGCCATCACCTCTTAGGTGTAGTCTGCTTACAATGGGTGTCATTTCCTTTCTTATTTCTTGCTTTCTTTTATGCCTAAAGAAATCTTCTCTCATTTCAATTCTCCCTGTTCACATTCTCTCTTTTATTACACTACATATCATCAGTTTCATTAAAAAAAAAAATGGCCTTGAAAATACATAGGCCAATCACACATTCCCTCCAACCCAGCTCAATATTTTGGCATATCATCCAAAGATAACTTCTTATCCTATTGTCCCTCAACCCAATTTATTTTTTCTCTCTCATCTATGGCCTGAATTCAAAAAGATTTTTTTCCTATTGCCAATTCTGCCTTTGTATCAGCTGAATCTTGTCTCTGAGCCTCAGTTTCCTCATCTGTAATCCCTAAGTTTCATTCCATTACTGGCATTCTGTGCTTCCCTTGAATCACACACCTCAGATTCAGATACCTCCCTTACACCCATAATGCTCTGCCTTAGAGGCCTAGGGCAGGAGTCCCTTGGCCCAAGCAGGATGAAGGCATATATTGTACTTTGCCAGAGGTATTGTGGAGGATGGCCAGAGACTACTTTAAATATATATGGTGTTATATGGTGTATAATCTATGCTCTTCCTATCCTTCCCTTTGGGGCATTCATCCTTTCATTTATCATTTCATCCTTTAAGCATCCAATGTTTAAGTATACAGCAAATGAATGGACAAATGAATGCAATGTCTGTTAGAAAATTCATTTGATATTGCTGAACC